>NW_027133144.1:0-67238 GCF_026122565.2 Emydura macquarii macquarii | reverse complement strand
AGTCCTGTCGCCCTTTAAAGACTAAAGTCTTTAAAAAGGGCCCCAAACTCTCGTTGTTTTTGCCATATTGGCTTTGATAAGAAAAGCTCAAAAGGATAGAAGCATCTACGTTGTTTTTGGCAACGAGAGTTCTGTGCCCTTTAAAGACAGAACTCTCGTTGTTTTTGCCATATTGGCTTTGATAAGAAAAGCTCAAAGGATAGAAGCATCAACGATAGTTCTGTGGCCCTTTAAAGACTTTTCTTTAAAGGGCCACATAACTCTCGTTGTTTCTGCCATATTGGCTTTGATAAGAAAAGCTCAAAGGATAGAAGCGTCTACGTTGTTTCTGGCAACGAGAGTTCTGTGGCCCTTTAAAGACTTTAGTCTTTAAAGGGCCACATAACTCTCGTTGTTTCTGCCATATTGGCTTTGATAAGAAAAGCTCAAAGGATAGAAGCGTCTACGTTGTTTTTGGCAACGAGAGTTCTTTTGGCCCTTTAATGACTTTAGTCTTTAAAGGGCCACAGAACTCTCGTTGTTTTTGCCATATTGGCTTTGATAAGAAAAGCTCAAAGTATAGAAGCATCTACGTTGCTTTTGGCACAGAACTCTCGTGGCTTTGATAAGACTTTAGCTCAAAGGATAGAAGCATCTCGTTGTTTTTGGCAACATATTGGCTTTGATAAGAAAAGGTCGAAGGATAGAAGCATCTCGTTGTTTTTGGCAACGAGGCTTTGTGGCCCTTTAAAGACTTTAGTCTTTAAAGGGCCCCAGAACTCTCGTTGTTTTAGCCATATTGGCTTTAATAAGAAAAGCTCAAAGGATAGAAGCATCTACGTTGTTTTTGGCAACGAGAGTTCTGTGGCCGTTTAAAGACTTTAGTCTTTAAAGGGCCCCAGAACTCTCGTTGTTTTTGCCATATTGGCTTTGATAAGAAAAGCTCAAAGGATAGAAGCATCTACGTTGTTTCTGGCAACGAGAGTTCTGTGGCCCTTTAAAGACTTTAGTCTTTAAAGGGCCACAGAACTCTCGTTGTTTTTGCCATATTAGCTTTGATAAGAAAAGCTCAAAGGATAGAAGCATCTACGTTGTTTCTGGCAACGAGAGTTCTGTGGCCCTTTAAAGACTCTCGTTGTTTTTGCCATATTGGCTTTGATAAGAAAAGCTCAAAGGATAGAAGCATCTACGTTGTTTTTGGCACAGAACTCTCGTTGTTCTTGCCATATTGGCTTTGATAAGAAAAGCTCAAAGGATAGAAGCATCTACGTTGTTTTTGGCAACGAGAGTCCAGTGGCCCTTTAAAGACTTTAGTCTTTAAAGGGCCCCAGAACTCTCGTTGTTCTTGCCATATTGGCTTTGATAAGAAAAGCTCAAAGGGTAGAAGCATCTACGTTGTTTTTGGCAACGAGAGTCCTGTCGCCCTTTAAAGACTAAAGTCTTTAAAGGGCCCCAGAACTCTCGTTGTTTTTGCCATATTGGCTTTGATAATAAAAGCTCAAAGGATAGAAGCATCTACGTTGTTTTTGGCACAGAACTCTCGTTGTTTTTGCCATATTGGCTTTGATAAGAAAAGCTCAATGGATAGAAGCATCTACATTGTTTTTGGCAACGAGAGTTCTGTGGCCCTTTAAAGACTAAAGTCTTTAAAGGGCCACAGAACTCTCGTTGTTTTTGCCATATTGGCTTTGATAAGAGAAGCTCAAAGGATAGAAGCATCTACGTTGTTTTTGGCAACGAGAGTTCTGTGGCCCTTTAAAGACTTTAGTCTTTAAAGGGCCCCAGAACTCTCGTTGTTCTTGCCATATTGGCTTTGATAAGAAAAGCTCAAAGGGTAGAAGCATCTACGTTGTTTTTGGCAACGAGAGTCCTGTCGCCCTTTAAAGACTTTAGTCTTTAAAGGGCCCCAGAACTCTCGTTGTTTTTGCCATATTGGCTTTGATAAGAAAAGCTCAAAGGATAGAAGCATCTACGTTGTTTTTGGCCACAGAACTCTCGTTGTTTTTGTCATATTGGCTTTGATAAGAAAAGCTCAAAGGATAGAAGCATCTACGTTGTTTCTGGCAACGAGAGTTCTGTGGCCCTTTAAAGACTTTAGTCTTTAAAGGGCCACAGAACTCTCGTTGTTTTTGCCATATTGGCTTTGATAAGAAAAGCTCAAAAGATAGAAGCATCTACGTTGTTTTTGGCCACAGAACTCTCGTTTTTTTGCCATATTGACTTTGATAAGAAAAGCTCAAAGGATAGAAGCATCTACGTTGTTTTTGGCAACGAGAGCTCTGTGGCCCTTTCAAGACTTTAGTTTTTAAAGGGCCACAGAACTGTCGTTGTTTTTGCCATATTGGCTTTGATAAGAAAAGCTCAAAGGATAGAAGCATCTACGTTGTTTCTGGCAACGAGAGTTCTGTGGCCCTTTAAAGACTTTAGTCTTTAAAGGGCCACAGAACGCTCGTTGTTTTTGCCATATTGGCTTTGATAAGAAAAGCTCAAAGGATAGAAGCATCTACGTTGTTTTTGGCCACAGAACTCTCGTTGTTTTTGCCATATTGGCTTTGATAAGAAAAGCTCAAAGGATAGAAGCATCTACGTTGTTTCTGGCAACGAGAGTTCTGTGGCCCTTTAAAGACTTTAGTCTTTAAAGGGCCACAGAACTGTCGTTGTTTTGCAATATTGGCTTTGATAAGAAAAGCTCAAAGGATAGAAGCATCTACGTTGTTTTTGGCCACAGAACTCTCGTTGTTTTTGCCATATTGGCTTTGATAAGAAAAGCTCAAAGGATAGAAGCATCTACGTTGTTTTTGGCACAGAACTCTCGTTGTTTTTGCCATATTGGCTTTGATAAGAAAAGCTCAAAGGATAGAAGAATCTACGTTGTTTTGGCCACAGAACTCTCGTTGTTTTTGCCATATTGGCTTTGATAAGGAAAGCTCAAAGGATAGAAGCATCTACGTTGTTTCTGGCAACGAGAGTTCTGTGGCCCTTTAAAGACTTTAGTCTTTAAAGGGCCACAGAACTGTCGTTTTTTTGCCATATTGGCTTTGATAAGAAAAGCTGAAAGGATAGAAGCATGTACGTTGTTTTTGGCACAGAACTCTCGTTGTTTTTGCCATATTGGCTTTGATAAGAAAAGATCAAAGGATAGAAGCATCTACGTTGTTTTTGGCACAGAACTCTCGTTGTTTTTGCCATATTGGCTTTGATAAGAAAAGCTCAAAGGATAGAAGCATCTACGTTGCTTTTGGCAACGAGAGTTCTGTGGCCCCTTAAAGACTTTAGTCTTTAAAGGGCCCCAGAACTCTCGTTGTTTTTGCCATATTGGCTTTGATAAGAAAAGGTCGAAGGATAGAAGCATCTACGTTGTTTTTGGCAACGAGAGTTCTGTGGCCCTTTAAAGACTTTAGTCTTTAAAGGGCCCCAGAACTCTCGTTGTTTTAGCCATATTGGCTTTAATAAGAAAAGCTCAAAGGATAGAAGCATCTACGTTGTTTTTGGCAACGAGAGTTCTGTGGCCGTTTAAAGACTTTAGTCTTTAAAGGGCCCCAGAACTCTCGTTGTTTTTGCCATATTGGCTTTGATAAGAAAAGCTCAAAGGATAGAAGCATCTACGTTGTTTCTGGCAACGAGAGTTCTGTGGCCCTTTAAAGACTTTAGTCTTTAAAGGGCCACAGAACTCTCGTTGTTTTTGCCATATTAGCTTTGATAAGAAAAGCTCAAAGGATAGAAGCATCTACGTTGTTTCTGGCAACGAGAGTTCTGTGGCCCTTTAAAGACTCTCGTTGTTTTTGCCATATTGGCTTTGATAAGAAAAGCTCAAAGGATAGAAGCATCTACGTTGTTTTTGGCACAGAACTCTCGTTGTTCTTGCCATATTGGCTTTGATAAGAAAAGCTCAAAGGATAGAAGCATCTACGTTGTTTTTGGCAACGAGAGTCCAGTGGCCCTTTAAAGACTTTAGTCTTTAAAGGGCCCCAGAACTCTCGTTGTTCTTGCCATATTGGCTTTGATAAGAAAAGCTCAAAGGGTAGAAGCATCTACGTTGTTTTTGGCAACGAGAGTCCTGTCGCCCTTTAAAGACTAAAGTCTTTAAAGGGCCCCAGAACTCTCGTTGTTTTTGCCATATTGGCTTTGATAATAAAAGCTCAAAGGATAGAAGCATCTACGTTGTTTTTGGCACAGAACTCTCGTTGTTTTTGCCATATTGGCTTTGATAAGAAAAGCTCAATGGATAGAAGCATCTACATTGTTTTTGGCAACGAGAGTTCTGTGGCCCGTTAAAGACTAAAGTCTTTAAAGGGCCACAGAACTCTCGTTGTTTTTGCCATATTGGCTTTGATAAGAAAAGCTCAAAGGATAGAAGCATCTACGTTGTTTTTGGCAACGAGAGTTCTGTGGCCCTTTAAAGACTTTAGTCTTTAAAGGGCCCCAGAACTCTCGTTGTTCTTGCCATATTGGGTTTGATAAGAAAAGCTCAAAGGGTAGAAGCATCTACGTTGTTTTTGGCAACGAGAGTCCTGTAGCCCTTTAAAGACTAAAGTCTATAAAGGGCCCCAGAACTCTCGTTGTTTTTGCCATATTGGCTTTGATAATAATATCTCAAAGGATAGAAGCATCTACGTTGTTTTTGGCACAGAACTCTCGTTGTTTTTGCCATATTGGCTTTGATAAGAAAAGCTCAATGGATAGAAGCATCTACATTGTTTTTGGCAACGAGAGTTCTGTGGCCCTTTAAAGACTAAAGTCTTTAAAGGGCCACAGAACTCTCGTTGTTTTTGCCATATTGGCTTTGATAAGAAAAGCTCAAAGGATAGAAGCATCTAGGTTGTTTTTGGCAACGAGAGTTCTGTGGCCCTTTAAAGACTTTAGTCTTTAAAGGGCCACAGAACTGTCGTTTTTTTGCCATATTGGCTTTGATAAGAAAAGCTCAAAGGATAGAAGCATGTACATTGTTTTTGGCACAGAACTCTAGTTGTTTTTGCCATATTGGCTTTGATAAGAAAAGCTCAAAGGATAGAAGCATCTACGTTGTTTTTGGCCACAGAACTCTCGTTGTTTTTGTCATATTGGCTTTGATAAGAAAAGCTCAAAGGATAGAAGCATCTACGTTGTTTCTGGCAACGAGAGTTCTGTGGCCCTTTAAAGACTTTAGTCTTTAAAGGGCCACAGAACTCTCGTTGTTTTTGCCATATTGGCTTTGATAAGAAAAGCTCAAAAGATAGAAGCATCTACGTTGTTTTTGGCCACAGAACTCTCGTTTTTTTGCCATATTGACTTTGATAAGAAAAGCTCAAAGGATAGAAGCATCTACGTTGTTTTTGGCAACGAGAGTTCTGTGGCCCTTTCAAGACTTTAGTTTTTAAAGGGCCACAGAACTGTCGTTGTTTTTGCCATATTGGCTTTGATAAGAAAAGCTCAAAGGATAGAAGCATCTACGTTGTTTCTGGCAACGAGAGTTCTGTGGCCCTTTAAAGACTTTAGTCTTTAAAGGGCCACAGAACGCTCGTTGTTTTTGCCATATTGGCTTTGATAAGAAAAGCTCAAAGGATAGAAGCATCTACGTTGTTTTTGGCCACAGAACTCTCGTTGTTTTTGCCATATTGGCTTTGATAAGAAAAGCTCAAAGGATAGAAGCATCTACGTTGTTTTTGGAACAGAACTCTCGTTGTTTTTGCCATATTGGCTTTGATAAGAAAAGCTTTACGTTGTTTTTGGAACGTCTTTAAAGGGCCACAGAACTGTCGTTGTTTTGCAATATTGGCTTTGATAAGAAAAGCTCAAAGGATAGAAGCATCTACGTTGTTTTTGGCCACAGAACTCTCGTTGTTTTTGCCATATTGGCTTTGATAAGAAAAGCTCAAAGGATAGAAGCATCTACGTTGTTTTTGGCACAGAACTCTCCTTGTTTTTGCCATATTGGCTTTGATAAGAAAAGCTCAAAGATAGAAGCATCTACGTTGTTTTGGCCACAGAACTCTCGTTGTTTTTGCCATATTGGCTTTGATAAGAAAAGATCAAAGGATAGAAGCATCTACGTTGTTTTTGGCACAGAACTCTCGTTGTTTTTGCCATATTGGCTTTGATAAGAAAAGCTCAAAGGATAGAAGCATCTACGTTGTTTTTAACGAGAGTTCTGTGGCCGTTTAAAGACTTTAGTCTTTAAAGGGCCCCAGAACTCTCGTTGTTTTTGCCATATTGGCTTTGATAAGAAAAGCTCAAAGGATAGAAGCATCTACGTTGTTTCTGGCAACGAGAGTTCTGTGGCCCTTTAAAGACTTTAGTCTTTAAAGGGCCACACAACTCTCGTTGTTTTTGCCATATTGGCTTTGATAAGAAAAGCTCCAAGGATAGAAGCATCTATGTTGTTTTTGGCACAGAACTCTCGTTGTTTTTGCCATATTGGCTTTGATAAGAAAAGCTAAAAGGATAGAAGCATCTACGTTGTTTTTGGCAACGAGAGTTCTGTGGCCCTTTAAAGACCAAAGTCTTTAAAGGGCCACAGAACTCTCGTTGTTTTTGCCATATTGGCTTTGATAAGAAAAGCTCAAAGGATAGAAGCATCTACGTTGTTTCTGGCAACGAGAGTTCTGTGGCCCTTTAAAGACTTTAGTCTTTAAAGGGCCACAGAACTCTCGTTGTTTTTGCCATATTGGCTTTGATAAGAAAAGCTCCAAGGATAGAAGCATCTATGTTGTTTTTGGCACAGAACTCTCGTTGTTTTTGCCATATTGGCTTTGATAAGAAAAGCTCAAAGGATAGAAGCATCTACGTTGTTTTTGGCAACGAGAGTTCTGTGGCCCTTTAAAGACCAAAGTCTTTAAAGGGCCACAGAACTCTCGTTGTTTTTGCCATATTGGCTTTGATAAGAAAAGCTCAAAGGATAGAAGCATCTACGTTGTTTCTGGCAACGAGAGTTCTGTGGCCCTTTAAAGACTCTCGTTGTTTTTGCCATATTGGCTTTGATAAGAAAAGCTCAAAGGATAGAAGCATCTACGTTGTTTTTGGCACAGAACTCTCGTTGTTCTTGCCATATTGGCTTTGATAAGAAAAGCTCAAAGGATAGAAGCATCTACGTTGTTTTTGGCAACGAGAGTCCAGTGGCCCTTTAAAGACTTTAGTCTTTAAAGGGCCCCAGAACTCTCGTTGTTTTTGCCATATTAGCTTTGATAAGAAAAGCTCAAAGGATAGAAGCATCTACGTTGTTTTTGGCACAGAACTCTCGTTGTTTTTGCCATATTGGCTTTGATAAGAAAAGCTCAAAGGATAGAAGCATCTACATTGTTTTTGGCAACGAGAGTTCTGTGGCCCTTTAAAGACTAAAGTCTTTAAAGGGCCACAGAACTCTCGTTGTTTTTGCCATATTGGCTTTGATAAGAAAAGCTCAAAGGATAGAAGCATCTACGTTGTTTTTGGCAACGAGAGTTCTGTGGCCCTTTAAAGACTTTAGTCTTTAAAGGGCCACAGAACTGTCGTTTTTTTGCCATATTGGCTTTGATAAGAAAAGCTCAAAGGATAGAAGCATGTACATTGTTTTTGGCACAGAACTCTAGTTGTTTTTGCCATATTGGCTTTGATAAGAAAAGATCAAAGGATAGAAGCATCTACGTTGTTTTTGGCACAGAACTCTCGTTGTTTTTGCCATATTGGCTTTGATAAGAAAAGCTCAAAGGATAGAAGCATCTACGTTGTTTTTGGCCACAGAACTCTCGTTGTTTTTGTCATATTGGCTTTGATAAGAAAAGCTCAAAGGATAGAAGCATCTACGTTGTTTCTGGCAACGAGAGTTCTGTGACCCTTTCAAGACTTTAGTTTTTAAAGGGCCACAGAACTGTCGTTGTTTTTGCCATATTGGCTTTGATAAGAAAAGCTCAAAGGATAGAAGCATCTACGTTGTTTCTGTCAACGAGAGTTCTGTGGCCCTTTAAAGACTTTAGTCTTTAAAGGGCCACAGAACGCTCGTTGTTTTTGCCATATTGGCTTTGATAAGAAAAGCTCAAAGGATAGAAGCATCTACGTTGTTTTTGGCCACAGAACTGTCGTTGTTTTTGCCATATTGGCTTTGATAAGAAAAGCTCAAAGGATAGAAGCATCTACGTTGTTTCTGGCAACGAGAGTTCTGTGGCCCTTTAAAGACTTTAGTCTTTAAAGGGCCACAGAACTGTCGTTGTTTTGCAATATTGGCTTTGATAAGAAAAGCTCAAAGGATAGAAGCATCTACGTTGTTTTTGGCCACAGAACTCTCGTTGTTTTTGCCATATTGGCTTTGATAAGAAAAGCTCAAAGGATAGAAGCATCTACGTTGTTTTTGGCACAGAACTCTCGTTGTTTCTGCCATATTGGCTTTGATAAGAAAAGCTCAAAGGATAGAAGCATCTACGTTGTTTTGGCCACAGAACTCTCGTTGTTTTTGCCATATTGGCTTTGATAAGAAAAGCTCAAAGGATAGAAGCATCTACGTTGCTTTTGGCAACGAGAGTTCTGTGGCCCTTTAAAGACTTTAGTCTTTAAAGGGCCCCAGAACTCTCGTTGTTATTGCCATATTGGCTTTGATAAGAAAAGCTCAAAGGATAGAAGCATCTACGTTGTTTTTGGCAACGAGAGTTCTGTGGCCCCTTAAAGACTTTAGTCTTTAAAGGGCCCCAGAACTCTCGTTGTTTTTGCCATATTGGCTTTGATAAGAAAAGGTCGAAGGATAGAAGCATCTACGTTGTTTTTGGCAACGAGAGTTCTGTGGCCCTTTAAAGACTTTAGTCTTTAAAGGGCCCCAGAACTCTCGTTGTTTTAGCCATATTGGCTTTGATAAGAAAAGCTCAAAGGATAGAAGCATCTACGTTGTTTTTGGCACAGAACTCTCGTTGTTTTTGCCATATTGGCTTTGATAAGAAAAGCTCAAAGGATAGAAGCATCTACGTTGTTTTGGCCACAGAACTCTCGTTGTTTTTGCCATATTGGCTTTGATAAGGAAAGCTCAAAGGATAGAAGCATCTACGTTGTTTCTGGCAACGAGAGTTCTGTGGCCCTTTAAAGACTTTAGTCTTTAAAGGGCCACGGAACTGTCGTTTTTTTGCCATATTGGCTTTGATAAGAAAAGCTCAAAGGATAGAAGCATGTACGTTGTTTTTGGCACAGAACTCTCGTTGTTTTTGCCATATTGGCTTTGATAAGAAAAGATCAAAGGATAGAAGCATCTACGTTGTTTTTGGCACAGAACTCTCGTTGTTTTTGCCATATTGGCTTTGATAAGAAAAGCTCAAAGGATAGAAGCATCTACGTTGCTTTTGGCAACGAGAGTTCTGTGGCCCTTTAAAGACTTTAGTCTTTAAAGGGCCCCAGAACTCTCGTTGTTATTGCCATATTGGCTTTGATAAGAAAAGGTCGAAGGATAGAAGCATCTACGTTGTTTTTGGCAACGAGAGTTCTGTGGCCCTTTAAAGACTTTAGTCTTTAAAGGGCCCCAGAACTCTCGTTGTTTTAGCCATATTGGCTTTGATAAGAAAAGCTCAAAGGATAGAAGCATCTACGTTGTTTTTGGCAACGAGAGTTCTGTGGCCGTTTAAAGACTTTAGTCTTTAAAGGGCCCCAGAACTCTCGTTGTTTTAGCCATATTGGCTTTGATAAGAAAAGCTCAAAGGATAGAAGCATCTACGTTGTTTCTGGCAACGAGAGTTCTGTGGCCCTTTAAAGACTTTAGTCTTTAAAGGGCCACAGAACTCTCGTTGTTTTTGCCATATTGGCTTTGATAAGAAAAGCTCCAAGGATAGAAGCATCTATGTTGTTTTTGGCACAGAACTCTCGTTGTTTTTGCCATATTGGCTTTGATAAGAAAAGCTCAAAGGATAGAAGCATCTACGTTGTTTTTCGCAACGAGAGTTCTGTGGCCCTTTAAAGACCAAAGTCTTTAAAGGGCCACAGAACTCTCGTTGTTTTTGCCATATTGGCTTTGATAAGAAAAGCTCAAAGGATAGAAGCATCTACGTTGTTTCTGGCAACGAGAGTTCTGTGGCCCTTTAAAGACTCTCATTGTTTTTGCCATATTGGCTTTGATAAGAAAAGCTCAAAGGATAGAAGCATCTACGTTGTTTTTGGCAGAGAACTCTCGTTGTTCTTGCCATATTGGCTTTGATAAGAAAAGCTCAAAGGATAGAAGCATCTACGTTGTTTTTGGCAACGAGAGTCCTGTGGCCCTTTAAAGACTTTAGTCTTTAAAGGGCCCCAGAACTCTCGTTGTTCTTGCCATATTGGCTTTGATAAGAAAAGCTCAAAGGGTAGAAGCATCTACGTTGTTTTTGGCAACGAGAGTCTTTAAAGCCATATTGGCTTTATAAGAAAAGCTCAAAGGATAGAAGCATCTACGTTGTTTTGCCCTTTAAAGACTAAAGTCTTTAAAGGGCCCCAGAACTCTCGTTGTTTTTGCCATATTGGCTTTGATAAGAAAAGCTCAAAGGATAGAAGCATCTACGTTGTTTTTGGCACAGAACTCTCGTTGTTTTTGCCATATTGGCTTTGATAAGAAAAGCTCAAAGGATAGAAGCATCTACATTGTTTTTGGCAACGATAGTTCTGTGGCCCTTTAAAGACTAATGTCTTTAAAGGGCCACAGAACTCTCGTTGTTTTTGCCATATTGGCTTTGATAAGAAAAGCTCAAAGGATAGAAGCATCTACGTTGTTTTTGGCACAGAACTCTCGTTGTTTTTGCCATATTGGCTTTGATAAGAAAAGCTCAAAGAATAGAAGCATCTACGTTGTTTTTGGCAACGAGAGTTCTGTGGCCCTTTAAAGACTTTAGTCTTTAAAGGGCCACAGAATTCTCGTTTTTTTGCCATATTGGCTTTGATAAGAAAAGCTCAAAGGATAGAAGCATCTACGTTGTTTTTGGCACAGATCTCTCGTTGTTCTTGCCATATTGGCTTTGATAAGAAAAGCTCAAAGGATAGAAGCATCTACGTTGTTTTTGGCAACCAGAGTCTCTGTGGTTTTTGCCCTTTAAAGACTAAAGTCTTTAAAGGGCACCAGAACTCTCGTTGTTTTTGCCATATTGGCTTTGATAAGAAAAGCTCAAAGGATAGAAGCATCTACGTTGTTTTTGACAACGAGAGTTCTGTGGCCATTTAAAGACCAAAGTCTTTAAAGGGCCACAGAACTCTCGTTGTTTTTGCCATATTGGCTTTGATAAGAAAAGCTCAAAGGATAGAAGCATCTACGTTGTTTCTGGCAACGAGAGTTCTGTAGCCCTTTAAAGACTCTCGTTGTTTTTGCCATATTGGCTTTGATAAGAAAAGCTCAAAGGATAGAAGCATCTACGTTGTTTTTGGCAGAGAACTCTCGTTGTTCTTGCCATATTGGCTTTGATAAGAAAAGCTCACCGGATCGAAGCATCTACGTTGTTTTTGGCAACGAGAGTCCTGTGGCCCTTTAAAGACTTTAGTCTTTAAAGGGCCACAGAACTCTCGTTGTTCTTGCCATATTGGCTTTGATAAGAAAAGCTCAAAGGGTAGAAGCATCTACGTTGTTTTTGGCAACGAGAGTCCTGTCGCCCTTTAAAGACTAAAGTCTTTAAAGGGCCCCAGAACTCTCGTTGTTTTTGCCATATTGGCTTTGATAAGAAAAGCTCAAAGGATAGAAGCATCTACGTTGTTTTTGGCACAGAACTCTCGTTGTTTTTGCCATATTGGCTTTGATAAGAAAAGCTCAAAGGATAGAAGCATCTACGTTGTTTTTGGCAACGAGAGTTCTGTGGCCCTTTAAAGACTTTAGTCTTTAAAGGGCCACAGAACGCTCGTTGTTTTTGCCATATTGGCTTTGATAAGAAAAGCTCAAAGGATAGAAGCATCTACGTTGTTTCTGGCAACGAGAGTTCTGTGGCCCTTTAAAGACTTTAGTCTTTAAAGGGCCACATAACTCTCGTTGTTTCTGCCATATTGGCTTTGATAAGAAAAGCTCAAAGGATAGAAGCGTCTACGTTGTTTTTGGCAACGAGAGTTCTGTGGCCCTTTAATGACTTTAGTCTTTAAAGGGCCACAGAACGCTCGTTGTTTTTGCCATATTGGCTTTGATAAGAAAAGCTCAAAGTATAGAAGCATCTACGTTGCTTTTGGCACAGAACTCTCGTTGTTTTTGCCATATTGGCTTTGATAAGAAAAGCTCAAAGGATAGAAGCATCTACGTTGTTTTTGGCAACGACTGTTCTGTGGCCCTTTAAAGACTAAAGTCTTTAAAGGGCCACAGAACTCTCGTTGTTTTTGCCATATTGGCTTTGATAAGAAAAGCTCAAAGGATAGAAGCATCTACGTTGTTTTTGGCACAGAACTCTCGTTGTTTTTGCCATATTGGCTTTGATAAGAAAAGCTCAAAGAATAGAAGCATCTACGTTGTTTTTGGCAACGAGAGTTCTGTGGCCCTTTAAAGACTTTAGTCTTTAAAGGGCCACAGAATTCTCGTTTTTTTGCCATATTGGCTTTGATAAGAAAAGCTCAAAGGATAGAAGCATCTACGTTGTTTTTGGCACAGAACTCTCGTTGTTTTTGCCATATTGGCTTTGATAAGAAAATCTCAAAGGATAGAAGCATCTACGTTGTTTTTGGCAACGAGAGTTTGTGGCCCTTTAAAGACTTTCGTCATTAAAGGGCCACAGAATTCTCGTTGTTTTTGCCATATTGGCTTTGATAAGAAAAGGTCAAAGGATAGAAGCATCTACGTTGTTTTTGGCAACGAGAGTTCTGTGCCATTTAAAGACCAAAGTCTTTAAAGGGCCACAGAACTCTCGTTGTTTTTGCCATATTGGCTTTGATAAGAAAAGCTCAAAGGATAGAAGCATCTACGTTGTTTCTGGCAACGAGAGTTCTGTGGCCCTTTAAAGACTCTCGTTGTTTTTGCCATATTGGCTTTGATAAGAAAAGCTCAAAGGATAGAAGCATCTACCTTGTTTTTGGCAGAGAACTCTCGTTGTTCTTGCCATATTGGCTTTGATAAGAAAAGCTCAAAGGATAGAAGCATCTACGTTGTTTTTGGCAACGAGAGTCCTGTGGCCCTTTAAAGACTTTAGTCTTTAAAGGGCCCAGAACTCTCGTTGTTCTTGCCATATTGGCTTTGATAAGAAAAGCTCAAAGGGTAGAAGCATCTACGTTGTTTTTGGCAACGAGAGTCCTGTCGCCCTTTAAAGACTAAAGTCTTTAAAGGGCCCCAGAACTCTCGTTGTTTTTGCCATATTGGCTTTGATAAGAAAAGCTCAAAGGATAGAAGCATCTACGTTGTTTTTGGCACAGAACTCTCGTTGTTTTTGCCATATTGGCTTTGATAAGAAAAGCTCAAAGGATAGAAGCATCTACATTGTTTTTGGCAACGATAGTTCTGTGGCCCTTTAAAGACTTTAGTCTTTAAAGGGCCACATAACTCTCGTTGTTTCTGCCATATTGGCTTTGATAAGAAAAGCTCAAAGGATAGAAGCGTCTACGTTGTTTCTGGCAACGAGAGTTCTGTGGCCCTTTAAAGACTTTAGTCTTTAAAGGGCCACATAACTCTCGTTGTTTCTGCCATATTGGCTTTGATAAGAAAAGCTCAAAGGATAGAAGCGTCTACGTTGTTTTTGGCAACGAGAGTTCTGTGGCCCTTTAATGACTTTAGTCTTTAAAGGGCCACAGAACGCTCGTTGTTTTTGCCATATTGGCTTTGATAAGAAAAGCTCAAAGTATAGAAGCATCTACGTTGTTTTTGGCAACGACTGTTCTGTGGCCCTGTAAAGACTAAAGTCTTTAAAGGGCCACAGAACTCTCGTTGTTTTTGCCATATTGGCTTTGATAAGAAAAGCTCAAAGGATAGAAGCATCTACGTTGTTTTTGGCACAGAACTCTCGTTGTTTTTGCCATATTGGCTTTGATAAGAAAAGGTCAAAGGATAGAAGCATCTACGTTGTTTTTGGCAACGAGAGTTCTGTGGCCATTTAAAGACTTTAGTCTCTAAAGGGCCCCAGAACTCTCTTTGTTTTTGCCATATTGGCTTTGATAAGAAAAGCTCAAAGGATAGAAGCATCTACGTTGTTTCTGGCAACGAGAGTTCTGTGGCCCTTTAAAGACTCTCGTTGTTTTTGCCATATTGGCTTTGATTAGTAAAGCTCAAAGGATAGAAGCATCTACGTTGCTTTTGCCAACGAGACTAAAGTCTTTAACGGCCAACACAACTCTCGTTGTTTTTGCAATATTGGCTTTGATAAGAAAAGCTCAAAGGATAGAAGCATCTACGTTGTTTTTGGCAACGAGAGTTCTGTGGCCCTTTAAAGACTTTAGTGTTTAAAGGGCCACAGAACTCTCGTTGTTTTTGCCATATTGACTTTGATAAGAAAAGCTCAAAGGATAGAAGCATCTACGTTGTTTCTGGCAACGAGACTTCTGTGGCCCTTTAAAGACTTTAGTCTTTAAAGGGCCCCAGATCTCTCGTTGTTTTTGCCATATTGGCTTTGATAAGAAAAGCTCAAAGGATAGAAGCATCTACGTTGTTTCTGGCAACGAGAGTTCTGTTTCCCTTTAAAGACTCTCGTTGTTTTTGCCATATTGGCTTTGATTAGTAAAGCTCAAAGGATAGAAGCATCTACGTTGCTTTTGGCAACGAGACTAAAGTCTTTAAAGGGCCGCAGAACTCTCGTTGTTTTTGCCATATTGGCTTTGATAAGAAAAGCTCAAAGGATAGAAGCATCTACGTTGTTTTGGGCAACGAGAGTTCTGTGGCCCTTTAAAGACTTTAGTCTTTAAAGGGCCACATAACTCTCCTTGTTTTTGCCATATTGGCTTTGATAAGAAAAGCTCAAAGGATAGAAGCATCTACGTTGTTTTGCGCCCCGAGAGTGCCGTGGCCCTTTACCGACTTTAGTGTTTAAAGGCCCACAGAACTCTCGTTGTTTTTGCCATATTGACTTTGATAAGAAAAGCTCAAAGGATGGAAGCATCTACGTTGTTTCTGGCAACGAGAGTTCTGTGGCCCTTTAAAGACTTTAGTCTTTAAAGGGCCCCAGAACTCTCGTTGTTTTTGCCATATTGGCTTTGATAAGAAAAGCTCAAAGGATAGAAGCATCTACGTTGTTTTTGGCAACGAGAGTTCTGTGGCCCTTTAAAGACTTTAGTTTTTAAAGGTCCACAGAACTCTCGTTGTTTTTGCCATATTGGCTTTGATAAGAAAAGCTCAAAGGATAGAAGCATCTACGTTGTTTTTGGCCACACAAGTCTCGTTGTTTTTGCCATATTGGCTTTGATAAGAAAAGCTCAAAGGATAGAATCATCTACGTTGTTTTTGGCAACGAGAGTTCTGTGGCCCTTTAAAGACTTTAGTCTTTAAAGGGCCCAGAACTCTCGTTGTTTTTGCCATATTGGCTTTGATAAGAAAAGCTCAAAGGATAGAAGCATCTACGTTGTTTCTGGCAACGAGAGTTCTGTGGCCCTTTAAAGACTCTCGTTGTTTTTGCCATATTGGCTTTGATAAGAAAAGCTCAAAGGATAGAAGCATCTACGTTGTTTTTGGCAACGAGAGTTCTGTGGCCCCTTAAAGACTTTAGTCTTTAAAGGGCCACAGAACTCTCGTTGATATTGCCATATTGGCTTTGATAAGAAAAGCTCAAAGATAGAAGCATCTACGTTGTTTATTGCACAGAACTCTCGTTGTTTTTGCCATATTGGCTTTGATAAGAAAAGCTCAAAGGATAGAAGCATCTACGATGTTTTTTGCCACAGAACTCTCGTTGTTTTTGCCATATTTGCTTTGATAAGAAAAGCTCAAAGAATAGAAGCATCTACCTTGTTTTTGGCACAGAACTCTCGTTGTTTTTGCCATATTGGCTTTGATAAGAAAAGCTCAAAGGATAGAAGCATCTCCGTTCTTTTTGGCAACGAGAGTTCTGTGGCCCCTTAAAGACTTTAGTCTTTAAAGGGCCACAGAACTCTCGTTGTTTTTGCCATATTGGCTTTGATAAGAAAAGCTCAAAGGATAGAAGCATCTACGTTGTTTTTGGCAACGACTGTTCTGTGGCCCTTTAAAGACTAAAGTCTTTAAAGGGCCACAGAACTCTCGTTGTTTTTGCCATATTGGCTTTGATAAGAAAAGCTCAAAGGATAGAAGCATCTACGTTGTTTTTGGCACAGAACTCTCGTTGTTTTTGCCATATTGGCTTTGATAAGAAAAGGTCAAAGAATAGAAGCATCTACGTTGTTTTTGGCAACGAGAGTTCTGTGGCCCTTTAAAGACTTTAGTCTTTAAAGGGCCACAGAACTCTCGTTTTTTTGCCATATTGGCTTTGATAAGAAAAGCTCAAAGGATAGAAGCATCTACGTTGTTTTTGGCACAGAACTCTCGTTGTTCTTGCCATATTGGCTTTGATAAGTAAAGCTCAAAGGATAGAAGCATCTACGTTGTTTTTGGCAACCAGAGTACTGTGGCCCTTTAAAGACTAAAGTCTTTAAAGGGCCACAGAACTCTCGTTTTTTTGCCAGATTGTCTGTGATAAGAAAAGCTCAAAGGATAGAAGCATCTACGTTGTTTTTGGCATAGAACTCTCGTTGTTCTTGCCATATTGGCTTTGATAAGAAAAGCTCAAAGGATAGAAGCATCTACGTTGTTTTTGGCAACGATAGTCCTGTGGCCCTTTAAAGACTAAAGTCTTTAAAGGGCACCAGAACTCTCGTTGTTTTTGCCATATTGGCTTTGATAAGAAAAGGTCAAAGGATAGAAGCATCTACGTTGTTTTTGGCAACGAGAGTTCTGTGGCCATTTAAAGACTTTAGTCTCTAAAGGGCCCCAGAACTCTCTTTGTTTTTGCCATATTGGCTTTGATAAGAAAAGCTCAAAGGATAGAAGCATCTACGTTGTTTCTGGCAACGAGAGTTCTGTGTCCCTTTAAAGGGCCAAGACTCTCGTTGTTTTTGCCATATTGGCTTTGATTAGTAAAAGCTCAAAGGATAGAAGCATCTACGTTGCTTTTGGCAACAAGACTAAAGTCTTTAAAGGGCCACAGAACTCTCGTTGTTTTTGCCATATTGGCTTTGATAAGAAAAGCTCAAAGGATAGAAGCATCTACGTTGTTTTTGGCAACGAGAGTTCTGTGGCCCTTTAAAGACTAAAGTCTTTAAAGGGCCACAAAACTCTCGTTGTTTTTGCCATATTGACTTTGATAAGAAAATCTCAAAGGATAGAATCATCTACGTTGTTTCTGGCAACGAGAGTTCTGTGGCCCTTTAAAGACTTTAGTCTTTAAAGGGCCACAGAACTGTCGTTTTTTTGTCATATTGGCTTTGATAAGAAAAGCTCAAAGGATAGAAGCATGTACGTTGTTTTTGGCAGAGAACTCTCGTTGTTTTTGCCATATTGGCTTTGATAAGAAAAGATCAAAGGATAGAAGCGTCTACGTTGTTTTTGGCAAAGAGAGTTCTGTGGCCCTTTAATGACTTTAGTCTTTAAAGGGCCACAGAACGCTCGTTGTTTTTGCCATATTGGCTTTGATAAGAAAAGCTCAAAGGATAGAAGCATCGACGTTGTTTTTTGGCAACAAGAGTTCTGTGGCACTTTAAAGACTTTAGTCTTTAAAGGGCCACAGAACTCTCGTTGTTTTTGCCAGTTGGCTTTGATAAGAAAAGCTCAAAGGATAGAAGCATCTACGTTGTTTTTGACACAGAACTCTCGTTGTTTTTGCCATATTGGCTTTGATAAGAAAAGCTCAAAGGATAGAAGCATCTACGTTGTTTTTGGCAACGACTGTTCTGTGGCCCTTTAAAGACTAAAGTCTTTAAAGGGCCACAGAACTCTCGTTTTTTTTGCCATATTGGCTTTGATAATTAAAGCTCAAAGGATAGAAGCATCTACGTTGTTTTTGGCACAGAACTCTCGTTGTTTTTGCCATATTGGCTTTGATAAGAAAAGCTCAAAGGATAGAAGCATCTACGATGTTTTTGGCCACAGAACTCTCGTTGTTTTTGCCATATTGGCTTTGATAAGAAAAGCTCAAAGGATAGAAGCATCTACGTTGTTTTTGGCACAGAACTCTCGTTGTTCTTGCCATATTGGCTTTGATAAGAAAAGCTCAAAGGATAGAAGCATCTACGTTGTTTTTGGCAACGAGAGTTCTGTGGCCATTTAAAGACTTTAGTCTCTAAAGGGCCCAGAACTCTCTTTGTGTTTGCCATAGTGGCTTTGTTAAGAAAAGCTCAAAGGATAGAAGCATCTACGTTGTTTCTGGCAACGAGAGTTCTGTGGCCCTTTAAAGACTCTCGTTGTTTTTGCCATATTGGCTTTGATTAGTAAAGCTCAAAGGATAGAAGCATCTACGTTGCTTTTGGCAACGAGACTAAAGTCTTTAACGGCCCACAGAACTCTCGTTTTTTTGCCAGATTGGCTTTGATAAGAAAAGCTCAAAGGATAGAAGCATCTACGTTGTTTTTGGCACAGAACTCTCGTTGTTCTTGCCATATTGGCTTTGATAAGAAAAGCTCAAAGGATAGAAGCATCTACGTTGTTTTTGGCAACGAGAGTTCTGTGGCCCTTTAAAGACTTTAGTGTTTAAAGGGCCACAGAACTCTCGTTGTTTTTGCCATATTGACTTTGATAAGAAAAGCTCAAAGGATGGAAGCATCTACGTTGTTTTTGGCACAGATCTCTCGTTGTTCTTGCCATATTGGCTTTGATAAGAAAATCTCAAAGGATAGAAGCATCTACGTTGTTTTTGGCAACCAGAGTCCTGTGGCCCTTTAAAGACTAAAGTCTTTAAAGGGCACCAGAACTCTCGTTGTTTTTGCCATATTGGCTTTGATAAGAAAAGGTCAAAGGATAGAAGCATCTACGTTGTTTTTGGCAACGAGAGTTCTGTGGCCCTTTAATGACTTTAGTCTTTAAAGGGCCACAGAACGCTCGTTGTTTTTGCCATATTGGCTTTGATAAGAAAAGCTCAAAGGATAGAAGCATCTACGTTGTTTTTGGCAACAAGAGTTCTGTGGCACTTTAAAGACTTTAGTCTTTAAAGGGCCACAGAACTCTCGTTGTTTTTGCCAGTTGGCTTTGATAAGAAAAGCTCAAAGGATAGAAGCATCTACGTTGTTTTTGACACAGAACTCTCGTTGTTTTTGCCATATTGGCTTTGATAAGAAAAGCTCAAAGGATAGAAGAATCTACGTTGTTTTTGGCAACGAGAGTTCTGTGGCCCTTTAAAGACTAAAGTCTTTAAAGGGCCACAGAACTCTCGTTGTTTTTGCCATATTGGCTTTGATAAGAAAAGCTCAAAGGATAGAAGCATCTACGTTGTTTTTGGCCAAACAAGTCTCGTTGTTTTTGCCATATTGGCTTTTATAAGAAAAGCTCAAAGGATAGAAGCATCTACGTTGTTTTTGGCAACGAGAGTTCTGTGGCCCTTTAAAGACTTTAGTCTATAAAGGGCCTCAGAACTCTCGTTTTTTTGCCATATTGGCTTTGATAAGAAAAGCTCAAAGGATAGAAGCATCTACGTTGTTTTTGGCACAGAACTCTCGTTGTTTTTGCCATATTGGCTTTGATAAGGAAAGCTCAAAGGATAGAAGCATCTACGTTGTTTTTGGCAACGAGAGTTCTGTGGCCCTTTAAAGACTAAAGTCTTTAAAGGGCCACAGAACTCTCGTTGTTTTTGCCATATTGGCTTTGATAAGAAAAGCTCAAAGGATAGAAGCATCTACGTTGTTTTTGGCAACGACTGTTCTGTGGCCCTTTAAAGACTAAAGTCTTTAAAGGGCCACAGAACTCTCGTTGTTTTTGCCATATTGGCTTTGATAAGAAAAGCTCAAAGGATAGAAGCATCTACGTTGTTTTTGGCACAGAACTCTCGTTGTTTTTGCCATATTGGCTTTGATAAGAAAAGCTCAAAGGATAGAAGCATCTACGTTGTTTTTGGCAACAAGAGTTCTGTGGCTCTTTAAAGACTTTAGTCTTTAAAGGGCCACAGAACTCTCGTTGTTTTTGCCATTTGGCTTTGATAAGAAAAGCTCAAAGGATAGAAGCATCTACGTTGTTTTTGACACAGAACTCTCGTTGTTTTTGCCATATTGGCTTTGATAAGAAAAGCTCAAAGGATAGAAGAATCTACGTTGTTTTTGGCAACGAGAGTTCTGTGGCCCTTTAAAGACTAAAGTCTTTAAAGGGCCACAGAACTCTCGTTGTTTTTGCCATATTGGCTTTGATAAGAAAAGCTCAAAGGATAGAAGCATCTACGTTGTTTTTGGCCAAACAAGTCTCGTTGTTTTTGCCATATTGGCTTTTATAAGAAAAGCTCAAAGGATAGAAGCATCTACGTTGTTTTTGGCAACGAGAGTTCTGTGGCCCTTTAAAGACTTTAGTCTATAAAGGGCCTCAGAACTCTCGTTTTTTTGCTATATTGGCTTTGATAAGAAAAGCTCAAAGGATAGAAGCATCTACGTTGTTTTTGGCACAGAACTCTCGTTGTTTTTGCCATATTGGCTTTGATAAGAAAAGCTCAAAGGATAGAAGCATCTACGTTGTTTTTGGCAACGAGAGTTCTGTGGCCCTTTAAAGACTTTAGTCTTTAAAGGGCCACAGAACTCTCGTTGTTTTTGCCATATTGGCTTTGATAAGAAAAGCTCAAAGGATAGAAGCATCTACGTTGTTTTTGGCAACGACTGTTCTGTGGCCCTTTAAAGACTAAAGTCTTTAAAGGGCCACAGAACTCTCGTTGTTTTTGCCATATTGGCTTTGATAAGAAAAGCTCAAAGGATAGAAGCATCTACGTTGTTTTTGGCACAGAACTCTCGTTGTTTTTGCCATATTGGCTTTGATAAGAAAAGCTCAAAGGATAGAAGCATCTACGATGTTTTTGGCCACAGAACTCTCGTTGTTTTTGCCATATTGGCTTTGATAAGAAAAGCTCAAAGGATAGAAGCATCTACGTTGTTTTTGGCACAGAACTCTCGTTGTTTTTGCCATATTGGTTTTGATAAGGAAAGCTCAAAGGATAGAAGCATCTACGTTCTTTTTTGGCAACGAGAGTTCTGTGGCCCTTTAAAGACTAAAGTCTTTAAAGGGCCGCAGAACTCTCGTTTTTTTGCCATTTGGCTTTGATAAGAAAAGCTCAAAGGATAGAAGCATCTACGTTGTTTTTGGCAACGAGAGTTCTGTGGCCCTTTAAAGACTTTAGTGTTTAAAGGGCCACAGAACTCTCGTTGTTTTTGCCATATTGACTTTGATAAGAAAAGCTCAAAGGATAGAAGCATCTACATTGTTTCTGGCAACGAGAGTTCTGTGGCCCTTTAAAGACTTTAGTTTTTAAAGGGCCACAGTACTCTCGTTGTTTTTGCCATATTGGCTTTGATAAGAAAAGCTCAAAGGATAGAAGCATCTACGTTGTTTTTGGCACAGAACTCTCGTTGTTCTTGCCATATTGGCTTTGATAAGAAAAGCTCAAAGGATAGAAGCATCTACGTTTTTTTTGGCAACGAGAGTCCTGTGGCCCTTTAAAGACTAAACTCTTTAAAGGGCCCCAGAACTCTCGTTGTTTTTGCCATATTGGCTTTGATAAGAAAAGGTCGAAGGATAGAAGCATCTACGTTGTTTTTGGCAACGAGAGTTCTGTGGCCCTTTAAAGATTTTAGTCTTTAAAGGGCCCCAGAAATCTCGTTGTTTTTGCCATATTGGCTTTAATAAGAAAAGCTCAAAGGATAGAAGCATCTACGTTGTTTTTGGCAACGAGAGTTCTTTGGCCGTTTAAAGGCTTTAGTCTTTAAAGGGCCCCAGAACTCTCGTTGTTTTTGCCATATTGGCTTTGATAAGAAAAGCTCAAAGGATAGAAGCATCTACGTTGTTTCTGGCAACGAGAGTTCTGTGGCCCTTTAAAGACTTTAGTCTTTATAGGAGCACATAACTCTCGTTGTTTTTGCCATATTGGCTTTCATAAGAAAAGCTCAAAGGATAGAAGCATCTACGTTGTTTCTGGCAACGAGAGTTCTGTGGCCCTTTAAAGACTCTCGTTGTTTTTGCCATATTGGCTTTGATAAGAAAAGCTCAAAGGATAGAAGCATCTACGTTGTTTTTGGCACAGAACTCTCGTTGTTTTTGCCATATTGGCTTTGATAAGAAAAGCTAAAAGGATAGAAGCATCTACGTTGTTTCTGGCAACGAGAGTTCTGTGGCCCTTTAAAGACTCTCGTTGTTTTTGCCATATTGGCTTTGATAAGAAAAGCTCAAAGGATAGAAGCATCTACGTTGTTTTTGGCACAGAACTCTCGTTGTTTTTGCCATATTGGCTTTGATAAGGAAAGCTCAAAGGATAGAAGCATCTACGTTGTTTTTGGCAACGAGAGTTCTGTGGCCCTTTAAAGACTTTAGTCTATAAAGGGCCTCAGAACTCTCGTTGTTTTTGCCATATTGGCTTTGATAAGAAAAGCTCAAAGGATAGAAGCATCTACGTTGTTTCTGGGAACGAGAGTTCTGTGGCCCTTTAAAGACTCTCGTTGTTTTTGCCATATTGGCTTTGATTAGTAAAGCTCAAAGGATAGAAGCATCTACGTTGCTTTTGGCAACGAGACTAAAGTCTTTAAAGGGCCACAGAACTCTCGTTGTTTTTGCCATATTGGCTTTGATAAGAAAAGCTCAAAGGATAGAAGCATCTACGTTGTTTTTGGCAACGAGAGTTCTGTGGCCCTTTAAAGACTTTAGTCTATAAAGGGCCTCAGAACTCTCGTTGTTTTTGCCATATTGGCTATGATAAGAAAAGGTCGAAGGATAGAAGCATCTACGTTGTTTTTGGCAACGAGAGTTCTGTGGCCCTTTAAAGACTTTAGTCTTTAAAGGGCCCCAGAAATCTCGTTGTTTTTGCCATATTGGCTTTAATAAGAAAAGCTCAAAGGATAGAAGCATCTACGTTGTTTTTGGCAATAAGAGTTCTGTGGCCGTTTAAAGGCTTTAGTCTTTAAAGGGCCCCAGAACTCTCGTTGTTTTTGCCATATTGGCTTTGATAAGAAAAGCTCAAAGGATAGAAGCATCTACGTTGTTTCTGGCAACGAGAGTTCTGTGGCCCTTTAAAGACTTTAGTCTTTAAAGGGCCACAGAACTCTCGTTGTTTTTGCCATATTGGCTTTCATAAGAAAAGCTCAAAGGATAG
Organism: Emydura macquarii macquarii; assembly: GCF_026122565.2. Lineage (NCBI taxonomy): Eukaryota > Metazoa > Chordata > Testudines > Chelidae > Emydura > Emydura macquarii. The sequence goes on along the minus strand of NW_027133144.1, from coordinate 44,160 downwards.
AAGCATCTATGTTGTTTTTGGCACAGAACTCTCGTTGTTTTTGCCATATTGGCTTTGATAAGAAAAGCTAAAGGATAGAAGCATCTACGTTGTTTTTGGCAACGAGAGTTCTGTGGCCCTTTAAAGACTAAAGTCTTTAAAGGGCCCCAGAACTCTCGTTGTTTTTGCCATTTGGCTTTGATAAGTTAAGATCAAAGGATAGAAGCATCTACGTTGTTTTTGGCAACGAGAGTTCTGTGGCCCTTTAAAGACCAAAGTCTTTAAAGGGCCACAGAACTCTCGTTGTTTTTGCCATATTGGCTTTGATAAGAAAAGCTCAAAGGATAGAAGCATCTACGTTGTTTCTGGCAACGAGAGTTCTGTGGCCCTTTAAAGACTCTCGTTGTTTTTGCCATATTGGCTTTGATAAGAAAAGCTCAAAGGATAGAAGCATCTACGTTGTTTTTGGCAACGAGAGTTCTGTGGCCCTTTAAAGACTAAAGTCTTTAAAGGGCCCCAGAACTCTCGTTGTTTTTTCCATATTGGCTTTGATAAGAAAAGATCAAAGGATAGAAGCATCTACGTTGTTTTTGGCAACGAGAGTTCTGTGGCCGTTTAAAGACTTTAGTCTTTAAAGGGCCCCAGAACTCTCGTTGTTTTTGCCATATTGGCTTTGATAAGAAATGCTCAAAGGATAGAAGCATCTACGTTGTTTTGGCAACGAGAGTTCTGTGGCCCTTTAAATACTTTAGTCTTTAAAGAGCCACAGAACTCTCGTTGCTTTTGCCATATTGGCTTTAATAAGAAAAGCTCAAAGGATAGAAGCATCTACGTTGTTTTTGGCAACGAGAATTCTGTGGCCGTTTAAAGACTTTAGTCTTTAAAGGGCCCCAGAACTCTCGTTGTTTTTGCCATATTGGCTTTAATAAGAAAAGCTCAAAGGATGGAAGCATCTACGTTGTTTTTGGCAACGAGAGTTCTGTGGCCCCTTAATGACTTTAGTCTTTAAAGGGACACAGAACTCTCGTTGTTTTTGCCATATTGGCTTTGATAAGAAAAGCTCAAAGGATAGAAGCATCTACGTTGTTTTTGGCACAGAACTCTCGTTGTTTTTGCCATATTGGCTTTGATAAGAAAAGCTCAAAGGATAGAAGCATCTACGTTGTTTCTGGCAACGAGAGTTCTGTGGCCCTTTAAATACTTTAGTCTTTAAAGGGCCACAGAACTGTCGTTTTTTTTGCCATATTGGCTTTCAGAAGAACAGCTCAAAGGATAGAAGCATCTATGTTGTTTTTGGCACAGAACTCTCGTTGTTTTTGCCATATTGGCTTTGATAAGAAAAGCTCAAAGGATAGAAGCATCTACGTTGTTTTTGGCAACGAGAGTTCTGTGGCCCTTTAAAGACTAAAGTCTTTAAAGGGCCCCAGAATTCTCGTTGTTTTTGCCATATTGGCTTTGATAAGAAAAGCTCAAAGGATAGAAGCATCTACGTTGTTTTTGGCAACGAGAGTTCTGTGGCCCTTTAAAGACCAAAGTCTTTAAAGGGCCACAGAACTCTCGTTGTTTTTGCCATATTGGCTTTGATAAGAAAAGCTCAAAGGATAGAAGCATCTACGTTGTTTCTGGCAACGAGAGTTCTGTGGCCCTTTAAAGACTCTCGTTGTTTTTGCCATATTGGCTTTGATAAGAAAAGCTCAAAGGATAGAAGCATCTACGTTGTTTTTGGCAGATAACTATCGTTGTTTTTGCCATATTGGCTTTGATAAGAAAAGCTCAAAGGATAGAAGCATCTACGTTGTTTTTGGCAACGAGAGTTCTGCGGTCCTTTAAAGACTAAAGTCTTTAAAGGGCCCCAGAACTCTCGTTGTTTTTGCCATATTGGCTTTGATAAGAAAAGCTCAAAGGATAGAAGCATCTACGTTGTTTTTGGCAACGAGAGTTCTGTGGCCCTTTAAAGACTAAAGTCTTTAAAGGGCCACAGAACTCTCATTGTTTTTGCTATATTGGCTTTGATAAGAAAAGCTCAAAGGATAGAAGCATCTACGTTGTTTTTGGCAACGAGAGTTCTGTGGCCCTTTAAAGACTTTAGTGTTTAAAGGGCCCCAGAACTCTCGTTGTTTTTGCCATTGTGGCTTTAATAAGAAAAGCTCAAAGGATAGAATCATCTACGTTGTTTTTGGCAACGAGAGTTCTGTGGCCCCTTAAAGACTTTAGTCTTTAAAGGGACACAGAACTCTCGTTGTTTTTGCCATATTGGCTTTGATAAGAAAAGCTCAAAGGATAGAAGCATCTACGTTGTTTTTGGCACAGAACTCTCGTTGTTTTTGCCATATTGGCTTTGATAAGAAAAGCTCAAAGGATAGAAGCATCTACGTTGTTTTTGGCAACGAGAGTTCTGTGGCCCTTTAAAGACTAAAATCTTTAAAGGGCCCCAGAACTCTCGTTGTTTTTGCCATATTGGCTTTGATAAGAAAAGGTCGAAGGATAGAAGCATCTACGTTGTTTTTGGCAACGAGAGTTCTGTGGCCCTTTAAAGACTTTAGTCTTTAAAGGGACACAGAACTCTCGTTGTTTTTGCCATATTGGCTTTGATAAGAAAAGCTCAAAGGATAGAAGCATCTACGTTGTTTTTGGCACAGAACTCTCGTTGTTTTTGCCATATTGGCTTTGATAAGAAAAGCTCAAAGGATAGAAGCATCTACGTTGTTTTTGGCAACGAGAGTTCTGTGGCCCTTTAAAGACTAAAGTCTTTAAAGGGCCCCAGAACTCTCGTTGTTTTTGCCATATTGGCTTTGATAAGAAAAGCTCAAAGGATAGAAGCATCTACGTTGTTTTTGGCACAGAACTCTCGTTGTTTTTGCCATATTGGCTTTGATAAGAAAAGCTCAAAGGATAGAAGCATCTACGTTGTTTTGGCACAGAACTCTCGTTGTTTTTGCCATATTGGCTTTGATAAGAAAAGCTCAAAGGATAGAAGCATCTACGTTGTTTTTGGCACAGAACTCTCGTTGTTTTTGCCATATTGGCTTTGATAAGAAAAGCTCAAAGGATAGAAGCATCTACGTTCTTTTTGGCAACGAGAGTTCTGTGGCCCTTTAAAGACTAAAGTCTTTAAAGGGCCGCAGAACTCTCGTTGTTTTTGCCATTTGGCTTTGATAAGAAAAGCTCAAAGGATAGAAGCATCTACGTTGTTTTTGACACAGAACTCTCGTTGTTTTTGCCATAGTGGCTTTGATTAGAAAAGGTCAAAGGATAGAAGCATCTACGTTGCTTTTGGCAACGAGAGTTCTGTGGCCCTTTAAAGACTAAAGTCTTTAAAGGCCCCAGAACTCTCATTGTTTTTGCCATATTGGCTTTGATAAGAAAAGCTCAAAGGATAGAAGCATCTACGTTGTTTTTGGCAACGAGAGTTCTGTGGCCCTTTAAAGACTAAAGTCTTTAAAGGGCCACAGAACTCTCATTGTTTTTGCCATATTGGCTTTGATAAGAAAAGCTCAAAGGATAGAAGCATCTACGTTGTTTTTGGCACAGAACTCTCGTTGTTCTTGCCATATTGGCTTTGATAAGAAAAGCTCAAAGGATAGAAGCATCTACGTTTTTTTGGCAACGAGAGCTTGTGGCCCTTTAAAGACTAAACTCTTTAAAGGGCCCCAGAACTCTCGTTGTTTTTGCCATATTGGCTTTGATAAGAAAAGGTCGAAGGATAGAAGCATCTACGTTGTTCTTGGCAACGAGAGTTTTGTGGCCGTTTAAAGAATTTAGTCTTTAAAGGGCCACAGAACTCTCGTTGTTTTTGCCATATTGACTTTGATAAGAAAAGCTCAAAGGATAGAAGCATCTACGTTGTTTTTGGCACAGAACTCTCGTTGTTCTTGCCATATTGGCTTTGATAAGAAAAGCTCAAAGGATAGAAGCATCTATGTTATTTCTGGCAACGAGAGTTCTGTGGCCCTTTTTAGACTCTCGTTGTTTTTGCCATATTGGCTTTGATAAGAAAAGCTCAAAGGATAGAAGCATCTACGTTGTTTTTGGCACAGAACTCTCGTTGTTTTTGTCATATTGGCTTTGATAAGAGAAGCTCAAAGGATAGAAGCATCTACGTTCTTTTTGGCAACGAGAGTTCTGTGGCCCTTTAAAGACTAAAGTCTTTAAAGGGCCGCAGAACTCTCGTTGTTTTTGCTATTTGGCTTTGATAAGAAAAGCTCAAAGGATAGAAGCATCTACGTTGTTTTTGACACAGAACTCTCGTTGTTTTTGCCATATTGGCTTTGATTAGAAAAGCTCAAAGGATAGAAGCATCTACGTTGCTTTTGGCAACGAGAGTTCGGTGGCCCTTTAAAGACTTTAGTCTTTAAAGGGCCACAGAACTCTCGTTGTTTTTGCCATATTGGCTTTGATAAGAAAAGCTCAAAGGATAGAAGCATCTACGTTGTTTTTGGCAATGAGAGTTCTGTGGCCCTTTAAAGACTTTAGTCTTTAAAGGGCCACAGAACTCTTGTTATTTTTCCATATTGGCTTTGATAAGAAAAGCTCAAAGGATAGAAGCATCTACGTTGTTTTTGGCACAGAACTCTCGTTGTTTGTGCCATATTGGCTTTGATAAGAAAAGCTCAAAGGATAGAAGCATCTACGTTGTTTTTGGCAACGAGAGTTCTGTGGTCCTTTAAAGACTAAAGTCTTTTAAGGGCCCCAGAACTCTCGTTGTTTTTGACATATTGGCTTTGATAAGAAAAGCTCAAAGGATAGAAGCACCTACGTTGTTTTTGGCAACGAGAGTTCTGGGGCCCTTTAAAGACTAAAGTCTTTAAAGGGCCACAGAACTCTCATTGTTTTTGCCATATTGGCTTTGATAAGAAAAGCTCAAAGGATAGAAGCATCTACGTTGTTTTTGGCAACGAGAGTTCTGTGGCCCTTTAAAGACTAAAGTCTTTAAAGGGCCACAGAACTCTCATTGTTTTTGCCATATTGGCTTTGATAAGAAAAGCTCAAAGGATAGAAGCATCTACGTTGTTTTTGGCAACGAGAGTTCTGTGGCCCTTTAAAGACTTTAGTGTTTAAAGGGCCAGAGAACTCTCGTTGTTTTTGCCATATTGACTTTGATAAGAAAAGATCAAAGGATAGAAGCATCTACGTTGTTTTTGGCACAGAACTCTCGTTGTTCTTGCCATATTGGCTTTGATAAGAAAAGCTCAAAGGATAGAAGCATCTACGTTGTTTTTGGCAACGAGAGTTCTGTGGCCCTTTAAAGACTTTATTGTTTAAAGGGCCACAGAACTCTCGTTGTTTTTGCCATATTGGCTTTGATAAGAAAAGCTCAAAGGATAGAAGCATCTACGTTGTTTCTGTCAACGAGAGTTCTGTGGTCCTTTAAAGACTGAAGTCTTTAAAGGGTCCCAGAACTCTCGTTGTTTTTGCCATATTGGCTTTGAGAAGAAAAGCTCAAAGGATAGAAGCATCTACGTTGTTTTTGGCAACGAGAGTTCTGTGGCCCTTTAAAGACTAAAGTCTTTAAAGGGCCACAGAACTCTCATTGTTTTTGCCATATTGGCTTTGATAAGAAAAGCTCAAAGGATAGAAGCATCTACGTTGTTTTTGGCAACGAGAGTTCTGTGGCCCTTTAAAGACTTTAGTGTTTAAAGGGCCAGAGAACTCTCGTTGTTTTTGCCATATTGGCTTTGATAAGAAAAGCTCAAAGGATAGAAGCATCTACTTTGTTTCTGGCAACGAGAGTTCTGTGGCCCTTTAAAGACTCTCGTTGTATTTGCCTTATTGGCTTTGATAAGAAAAGCTCAAAGGATAGAAGCATCTACGTTGTTTTTGGCAACGAGAGTTCTGTGGTCCTTTAAAGACTGAAGTCTTTAAAGGGCCACAGAACTCTCATTGTTTTTGCCATATTGGCTTTGATAAGAAAAGCTCAAAGGATAGAAGCATCTACGTTGTTTTTGGCAACGAGAGTTCTGTGACCCTTTAAAGACTTTAGTGTTTAAAGGGCCAGAGGACTCTCGTTGTTTTTGCCATATTGACTTTGATAAGAGAAGCTCAAAGGATAGAAGCATCTACGTTGTTTTTGGCACAGAACTCTCGTTGTTCTTGCCATATTGGCTTTGATAAGAAAAGCTCAAAGGATAGAAGCATCTACGTTGTTTTTGGCAACGAGAGTCCTGTGGCCCTTTAAAGACTAAACTCTTTAAAGGGCCCCAGAACTCTCGTTGTTTTTGCCATATTGGCTTTGATAGGAAAAGGTCGAAGGATAGAAGCATCTACGTTGTTTTTGGCAACGAGAGTTCTGTGGCCCTTTAAAGACTTTAGTGTTTAAAGGGCCAGAGAACTCTCGTTGTTTTTGCCATATTGACTTTGATAAGAAAAGCTCAAAGGATAGAAGCATCTACGTTGTTTTTGGCACAGAACTCTCGTTGTTCTTGCCATATTGGCTTTGATAAGAAAAGCTCAAAGGATAGAAGCATCTACGTTGTTTTTGGCAACGAGAGTTCTGTGGCCCTTTAAAGACTTTAGTGTTTAAAGGGCCAGATAGAAGCATCTACGTTGTTTTTGGCGTTGTTTTTTGCCATATTGGCTTTGATAAGAAAAGCTCAAAGGATAGAAGCATCTACGTTGTTTTTGGCAATGAGAGTCCTGTGGCTCTTTAAAGACTAAACTCTTTAAAGGGCCCCAGAACTCTCGTTGTTTTTGCCATATTGGCTTTGAAAAGAAAAGCTCAAAGGATAGAAGCATCTACGTTGTTTCTGGCAACGAGAGTTCTGTGGCCCTTTAAAGACTCTCGTTGTTTTTGCTTTAAAGACTCTCGTTGTTTTTGCCATATTGGCTTTGATAAGAAAAGCTCAAAGGATAGAAGCATCTACGTTGTTTTTGGCAACGAAGGCAAAGGGCCAGAGAACTCTCGTTGTTTTTGCCATATTGGCTTTGATAAGAAAAGCTCAAAGGATAGAAGCATCTACGTTGTTTTTGGCACAGAACTCTCGTTGTTCTTGCCATATTGGCTTTGATAAGAAAAGCTCAAAGGATAGAAGCATCTACGTTGTTTTTGGCAACGAGAGTCCTGTGGCCCTTTAAAGACTAAACTCTTTAAAGGGCCCCAGAACTCTAATTGTTTTTGCCATATTGGCTTTGATAGGAAAAGGTCGAAGGATAGAAGCATCTACGTTGTTTTTGGCAACGAGAGTTCTGTGGCCCTTTAAAGACTTTAGTCTTTAAAGGGCCACAGAACTCTCGTTGTTTTTGCCATATTGGCTTTAATAAGAAAAGCTCAAAGGATAGAAGCATCTACGTTGTTTTTGGCAACGAGAGTTCTGTGGCCGTTTAAAGACTTTAGTCTTTAAAGGGCCCAGAACTCTCGTTGTTTTTGCCAATTTGGCTTTGATAAGAAAAGCTCAAAGGATAGAAGCATCTACGTTGTTTTTGGCAACGAGAGTTCTGTGGCCCTTTAAAGACTTTAGTCTTTAAAGGGCCACAGAACTCTCGTTGTTTTTGCCATATTGGCTTTGATAAGAAAAGCTCAAAGGATAGAAGCATCTACGTTGTTTTTGGCAACGAGAGTTCTGTGGCCCTTTAAAGACTTTATTGTTTAAAGGGCCACAGAACTCTCGTTGTTTTTGCCATATTGACTTTGATAAGAAAAGCTCAAAGGATAGAAGCATCTACGTTGTTTTTGGCAACGAGAGTTCTGTGGCCCTTTAAAGACTTTAGTCTTTAAAGGGCCACAGAACTCTCGTTGTTTTTGCCATATTGGCTTTGATAAGAAAAGCTCAAAGGATAGAAGCATCTACGTTGTTTTTGGCAACGAGAGTTCTGTGGCCCTTTAAAGACTTTATTGTTTAAAGGGCCACAGAACTCTCGTTGTTTTTGCCATATTGACTTTGATAAGAAAAGCTCAAAGGATAGAAGCATCTACGTTGTTTCTGGCAACGAGAGTTCTGTGGCCCTTTAAAGACTTTAGTCTTTAAAGGGCCACAGAACTCTCGTTGTTTTTGCCATATTGGCTTTGATAAGAAAAGCTCAAAGGATAGAAGCATCTACGTTGTTTCTGTCAACGAGAGTTCTGTGGCCCTTTAAAGACTCTCGTTGTTTTTGCCATATTGGCTTTGATAAGAAAAGCTCAAAGGATAGAAGCATCTACGTTGTTTTTGGCAACGAGAGTTCTGTGGTCCCAGAACTCTCGTTTTTTTTGCCATATTGGCTTTGAGAAGAAAAGCTCAAAGGATAGAAGCATCTACGTTGTTTTTGGCAACGAGAGTTCTGTGGCCCTTTAAAGACTAAAGTCTTTAAAGGGCCACAGAACTCTCATTGTTTTTGCCATATTGGCTTTGATAAGAAAAGCTCAAAGGATAGAAGCATCTACGTTGTTTTTGGCAACGAGAGTTCTGTGGCCCTTTAAAGACTTTAGTGTTTAAAGGGCCAGAGAACTCTCGTTGTTTTTGCCATATTGACTTTGATAAGAAAAGCTCAAAGGATAGAAGCATCTACGTTGTTTTTGGCACAGAACTCTCGTTGTTCTTGCCATATTGGCTTTGATAAGAAAAGCTCAAAGGATAGAAGCATCTACGTTGTTTTTGGCAACGAGAGTCCTGTGGCCCTTTAAAGACTAAACTCTTTAAAGGGCCCCAGAACTCTCGTTGTTTTTGCCATATTGGCTTTGATAAGAAAAGCTCAAAGGATAGAAGCATCTACGTTGTTTCTGGCAACGAGAGTTCTGTGGCCCTTTAAAGACTCTCGTTGTTTTTGCCATATTGGCTTTGATAAGAAAAGCTCAAAGGATAGAAGCATCTACGTTGTTTTTGGCAACGAGAGTTCTGTGGTCCTTTAAAGACTGAAGTCTTTAAAGGGTCCCAGAACTCTCGTTGTTTTTGCCATATTGGCTTTGAGAAGAAAAGCTCAAAGGATAGAAGCATCTACGTTGTTTTTGGCAACGAGAGTTCTGTGGCCCTTTAAAGACTAAAGTCTTTAAAGGGCCACAGAACTCTCGTTGTTTTTGCCATATTGGCTTTGATAAGAAAAGCTCAAAGGATAGAAGCATCTACGTTGTTTTTGGCAACGAGAGTTCTGTGGCCCTTTAAAGACTTTAGTGTTTAAAGGGCCAGAGAACTCTCGTTGTTTTTGCCATATTGGCTTTGATAAGAAAAGCTCAAAGGATAGAAGCATCTACGTTGTTTTTGGCACAGAACTCTCGTTGTTTTTGCCATATTGGCTTTGATAAGAAAAGCTCAAAGGATAGAAGCATCTACGTTGTTTTTGGCAACGAGAGTTCTGTGGCCCTTGACTAAAGTCTTTAAAGGGCCCAGAACTCTCGTTGTTTTTGCCATATTGGCTTTGATAAGAAAAGCTCAAAGGATAGAAGCATCTACGTTGTTTTTGGCAACGAGAGTTCTGTGGCCCTTTAAAGACTTTAGTCTTTAAAGGGCCACAGAACTCTCGTTGTTTTTGCCATATTGGCTTTGATAAGAAAAGCTCAAAGGATAGAAGCATCTACGTTGTTTTTGGCAACGAGAGTTCTGTGGCCCTTTAAAGACTTTAAGGATAGTCTTTAAAGGGCCCAGAACTCTCGTTGTTTTTGCCATATTGGCTTTGATAAGAAAAGCTCAAAGGATAGAAGCATCTACGTTGTTTTTGGCAACTCTCGTTGTTTTTGAGGCTTCTCAAAGTAGAAGCATCTACGTTGTTTTTGGCACAGAACTCTCGTTGTTTTTGCCATATTGGCTTTGATAAGAAAAGCTCAAATGATAGAAGCATCTACGTTGTTTTTGGCACAGAACTCTCGTTGTTTTTGCCATATTGGCTTTGATAAGAAAAGCTCAAAGGATAGAAGCATCTACGTTGTTTTTGGCACAGAACTCTCGTTGTTTTTGCCATATTGGCTTTGATAAGAAAAGCTCAAAGGATAGAAGCATCTACGTTGTTTTTGGCAACGAGAGTTCTGTGGCCCTTTAAAGACTTTAGTCTTTAAAGGGCCACAGAACTCTCGTTGTTTTTGCCATATTGGCTTTGATAAGAAAAGCTCAAAGGATAGAAGCATCTACGTTGTTTTTGGCAACGAGAGTTCTGTGGCCCTTTAAAGACTTTAGTCTTTAAAGGGCCACAGAACAGAACTCGTTGTTTTTGCCATATTGGCTTTGATAAGAAAAGCTCAAAGGATAGAAGCATCTACGTTGTTTTTGGCACAGAACTCTCGTTGTTTTTGCCATATTGGCTTTGATAAGAAAAGCTCAAAGGATAGAAGCATCTACGTTGTTTTTGGCACAGAACTCTCGTTGTTTTGCCATATTGGCTTTGATAAGAAAAGCTCAAAGGATAGAAGCATCTACGTTGTTTTTGGCAACGAGAGTTCTGTGGCCCTTTAAAGACTTTAGTCTTTAAAGGGCCACAGAACTCTCGTTGTTTTTGCCATATTGGCTTTGATAAGAAAAGCTCAAAGGATAGAAGCATCTACGTTGTTTTTGGCACAGAACTCTCGTTGTTTTTGCCATATTGGCTTTGATAAGAAAAGCTCAAAGGATAGAAGCATCTACGTTGTTTTTGGCAACGAGAGTTCTGTGGCCCTTTAAAGACTAAAGTCTTTAAAGGGCCACAGAACTCTCGTTGTTTTTGCCATATTGGCTTTGATAAGAAAAGCTCAAAGGATAGAAGCATCTACGTTGTTTTTGGCAACGAGAGTTCTGTGGCCCTTTAAAGACTTTAGTGTTTAAAGGGCCACAGAACTCTCGTTGTTTTTGCCATATTGACTTTGATAAGAAAAGCTCAAAGGATAGAAGCATCTACGTTGTTTTTGGCACAGAACTCTCGTTGTTCTTGCCATATTGGCTTTGATAAGAAAAGCTCAAAGGATAGAAGCATCTACGTTGTTTCTGGCAACGAGAGTTCTGTGGCCCTTTAAAGACTCTCGTTGTTTTTGCCATATTGGCTTTGATAAGAAAAGCTCAAAGGATAGAAGCATCTACGTTGTTTTTGGCACAGAACTCTCGTTGTTTTTGCCATATTGGCTTTGATAAGAAAAGCTCAAAGGATAGAAGCATCTACGTTGTTTTTGACACAGAACTCTCGTTGTTTTTGCCATATTGGCTTTGATAAGAAAAGCTCAAAGGATAGAAGCATCTACGTTGTTTTTCTCAACATATTGGCTTTGATAAGAAAAACTCAAAGGATAGAAGCATCTACGTTGTTTTTGGCACAGAACTCTCGTTGTTTTTGCCATATTGGCTTTGATAAGAAAAGCTCAAAGGATAGAAGCATCTACGTTGTTTTTGGCAACGAGAGTTCTGTGGCCCTTTAAAGACTTTAGTCTTTAAAGGGCCACAGAACTCTCGTTGTTTTTGCCATATTGGCTTTGATAAGAAAAGCTCAAAGGATAGAAGCATCTACGTTGTTTTTGGCAACGAGAGTTCTGTGGCCCTTTAAAGACTTTAGTCTTTAAAGGGCCACAGAACTCTCGTTGTTTTTGCCATATTGGCTTTGATAAGAAAAGCTCAAAGGATAGAAGCATCTACGTTGTTTTTGGCACAGAACTCTCGTTGTTTTTGCCATATTGGCTTTGATAAGAAAAGCTCAAAGGATAGAAGCATCTACGTTGTTTTTGGCAACGAGAGTTCTGTGGCCCTTTAAAGACTAAAGTCTTTAAAGAGCCCCAGAACTCTCGTTGTTTTTGCCATATTGGCTTTGATAAGAAAAGCTCAAAGGATAGAAGCATCTACGTTGTTTTTGGCAACGAGAGTTCTGTGGCCCTTTAAAGACTTTAGTGTTTAAAGGGCCACAGAACTCTCGTTGTTTTTGCCATATTGACTTTGATAAGAAAAGCTCAAAGGATAGAAGCATCTACGTTGTTTTTGGCACAGAACTCTCGTTGTTCTTGCCATATTGGCTTTGATAAGAAAAGCTCAAAGGATAGAAGCATCTACGTTGTTTTGTGGCAAAGTTGTTTTTGCCATATTGGAAAAGCCCAAAGGATAGAAGATCTAAACGTCTTTAAAGGGCCCCAGAACTCTCGTTGTTTTTGCCATATTGGCTTTGATAAGAAAAGGTCGAAGGATAGAAGCATCTACGTTGTTTTTGGCAACGAGAGTTCTGTGGCCCTTTAAAGACTCTCGTTGTTTTTGCCATATTGGCTTTGATAAGAAAAGCTCAAAGGATAGAAGCATCTACGTTGTTTTTGGCACAGAACTCTCGTTGTTTTTGCCATATTGGCTTTGATAAGAAAAGCTCAAAGGATAGAAGCATCTACGTTGTTTTTGGCACAGAACTCTCGTTGTTTTTGCCATATTGGCTTTGATAAGAAAAGCTCAAAGGATAGAAGCATCTACGTTGTTTTCGGCAACGAGAGTTCCTGTGGCCCTTTAAAGACTAAACTCTTTAAAGGCCCCCAGAACTCTCGTTGTTTTTGCCCTATGGGCTTTGATAACAAAAGCGCAAAGGATAGAAGCATCTACGTTGTTTTTGGCAACGAGAGCTCTGTGGACCTTTAAAGACTAAAGTCTTTAAAGGGCCACAGAAATCTCATTGTTTTTGCCATATTGGCTTTGATAAGAAAAGCTCAAAGGATAGAAGCATCTACGTTGTTTTTGGCAACGAGAGTTCTGTGGCCCTTTAAAGAATTTAGTGTTTAAAGTGCCACAGAACTCTCGTTGTTTTTGCCATATTGGCTTTGATAAGAAAAGCTCAAAGGGTAGAAGCATCTACGTTGTTTTTGGCAACGAGAGTTCTGTGGCCCTTTAAAGACTTTAGTGTTTAAAGGGCCACAGAACTCTCGTTGTTTTTGCCATATTGACTTTGATAAGACAAGCTCAAAGGATAGAAGCATCTACGTTGTTTATGGCAACGAGAGTTCTGTGGCCCTTTAAAGACTTTAGTCTTTAAAGGGCCACAGAACTCTCGTTTGTTTTGCCATATTGACTTTGATAAGAAAAGCTCAAAGGATAGAAGCATCTACGTTGTTTTTGGCACAGAACTCTCGTTGTTCTTGCCATATTGGCTTTGATAAGAAAAGCTCAAAGGATAGAAGCATCTACGTTGTTTCTGGCAACGAGAGTTCTGTGGCCCTTTAAAGACTCTCGTTGTTTTTGCCATATTGGCTTTGATAAGAAAAGCTCAAAGGATAGAAGCATCTACGTTGTTTTTGGCACAGAACTCTCGTTGTTTTTGCCATATTGGCTTTGATAAGAAAAGCTCAAAGGATAGAAGCATCTACGTTGTTTTTGGCAACGAGAGTTCTGTGGCCCTTTAAAGACTAAAGTCTTTAAAGGGCCCCAGAACTCTCGTTGTTTTTGCCATATTGGCTTTGATAAGAAAAGGTCGAAGGATAGAAGCATCTACGTTGTTTTTGGCAACGAGAGTTCTGTGGCCCTTTAAAGACTCTCGTTGTTTTTGCCATATTGGCTTTGATAAGAAAAGCTCAAAGGATAGAAGCATCTACGTTGTTTTTGGCACAGAACTCTCGTTGTTTTTGCCATATTGGCTTTGATAAGAAAAGCTCAAAGGATAGAAGCATCTACGTTGTTTTTGGCAACGAGAGTTCTGTGGCCCTTTAAAGACTTTAGTCTTTAAAGGGCCATCAGAAACTCTCGTTGTTTTTGCCATATTGGCTTTGATAAGAAAAGGTCAAGGATAGAAGCATCTACGTTGTTTTTGGCAACGAGAGTTCTGTGGCCCTTTAAAGACTAAAGTCTTTAAAGGGCCACAGAAATCTCAATGTTTTTTCCAGATTTGCTTTGATAAGAAAAGCTCAAAGGATAGAAGCATCTACGTTGTTTTTGGCAACCAGAGTTCTGTGGCCCTTTAAAGACTTTAGTGTTTAAAGGGCCACAGAACTCTCGTTGTTTTTGCCATATTGGCTTTGATAAGAAAAGCTCAAAGGGTAGAAGCATCTACGTTGTTTTTGGCAACGAGAGTCTGTGGCCCTTTAAAGACTATAGTGTTTAAAGGGCCACAGAACTCTCGTTGTTTTTGCCATATTGACTTTGATAAGACAAGCTCAAAGGATAGAAGCATCTACGTTGTTTTTGGCAACGAGAGTTCTGTGGCCCTTTAAAGACTTTAGTCTTTAATGGGCCACAGAACTCTCGTTTGTTTTGCCATATTGACTTTGATAAGAAAAGCTCAAAGGATAGAAGCATCTACGTTGTTTTTGGCACAGAACTCTCGTTGTTCTTGCCATATTGGCTTTGATAAGAAAAGCTCAAAGGATAGAAGCATCTACGTTGTTTCTGGCAACGAGAGTTCTGTGGCCCTTTAAAGACTCTCGTTGTTTTTGCCATATTGGCTTTGATAAGAAAAGCTCAAAGGATAGAAGCATCTACGTTGTTTTTGGCACAGAACTCTCGTTGTTTTTGCCATATTGGCTTTGATAAGAAAAGCTCAAAGGATAGAAGCATCTACGTTGTTTTTGGCAACGAGAGTTCTGTGGCCCTTTAAAGACTAAAGTCTTTGAACGGCCACAGAACTCTCGTTGTTTTTGCCATATTGGCTTTGATAAGAAAAGCTCGAAGGATAGAAGCATCTACGTTGTTTTTGGCAACGAGAGTTCTGTGGCCCTTTAAAGACTCTCGTTGTTTTTGCCATATTGGCTTTGATAAGAAAAGCTCAAAGGATAGAAGCATCTACGTTGTTTTTGGCACAGAACTCTCGTTGTTTTTGCCATATTGGCTTTGATTAGAAAAGCTCAAAGGATAGAAGCATCTACGTTGTTTTTGGCAACGAGAGTTCTGTGGCCCTTTAAAGACTTTAGTCTTTAAAGGGCCACAGAACTCTCGTTGTTTTTGCCATATTGGCTTTGATAAGAAAAGCTCAAAGGATAGAAGCATCTACGTTGTTTTTGGCACAGAACTCTCGTTGTTTTTGCCATATTGGCTTTGATAAGAAAAGCTCAAAGGATAGAAGCATCTACGTTGTTTTTGGCACAGAACTCTCGTTGTTCTTGCCATATTGGCTTTGATAAGAAAAGCTCAAAGGATAGAAGCATCTACGTTGTTTTTGGCAACGAGAGTCCTGTGGCCCTTTAAAGACTAAACTCTTTAAAGGGCCCCAGAACTCTCGTTGTTTTTGCCATATTGGCTTTGATAAGAAAAGGTCGAAGGATAGAAGCATCTACGTTGTTTTTGGCAACGAGAGATCTCTGGCCCTTTACAGACTTTAGTCTTTAAAGGGCTCGTTGTTTTTGCCATATTGGCTTTGATAAGAAAAGCTCAAAGGATAGAAGCATCTACGTTGTTTTTGGCACAGAACTCTCGTTGTTTTTGCCATATTGGCTTTGATAAGAAAAGCTCAAAGGATAGAAGCATCTACGTTGTTTTTGGCAACGAGAGTTCTGTGGCCCTTTAAAGACTTTAAAGTCTTTAAAGGGCCACAGAACTCTCGTTGTTTTTGCCATATTGGCTTTGATAAGAAAAGCTCAAAGGATAGAAGCATCTACGTTGTTTTTGGCAACGAGAGTTCTGTGGCCCTTTAAAGACTTTAGTGTTTAAAGGGCCACAAAACTCTCGTTGTTTTTGTCATATTGACTTTGATAAGAAAAGCTCAAAGGATAGAAGCATATACGTTGTTTTTGGCACAGAACTCTCGTTGTTCTTGCCATATTGGCTTTGATAAGAAAAGCTCAAAGGATAGAAGCATCTACGTTGTTTTCGGCAACGAGAGTCCTGTGGCCCTTTAAAGACTAAACTCTTTAAAGGGCCCCAGAACTCTCGTTGTTTTTGCCATATTGGCTTTGATAAGAAAAGGTCGAAGGATAGAAGCATCTACGTTGTTTTTGGCAACGAGAGTTCTGTGGCCCTTTAAAGACTCTCGTTGTTTTTGCCATATTGGCTTTGATAAGAAAAGCTCAAAGGATAGAAGCATCTACGTTGTTTTTGGCACAGAACTCTCGTTGTTTTTGCCATATTGGCTTTGATAAGAAAAGCTCAAAGGATAGAAGCATCTACGTTGTTTTTGGCACAGAACTCTCGTTGTTTTTGCCATATTGGCTTTGATAAGAAAAGCTCAAAGGATAGAAGCATCTACGTTGTTTTCGGCAACGAGAGTCCTGTGGCCCTTTAAAGACTAAACTCTTTAAAGGGCCCCAGAACTCTCGTTGTTTTTGCCATATTGGCTTTGATAAGAAAAGGTCGAAGGATAGAAGCATCTACGTTGTTTTTGGCACAGAACTCTCGTTGTTTTTGCCATATTGGCTTTGATAAGAAAAGCTCAAAGGATAGAAGCATCTACGTTGTTTTTGGCACAGAACTCTCGTTTTTTTGCCATATTGGCTTTGATAAGAAAAGCTCAAAGGATAGAAGCATCTACGTTGTTTTTGGCAACGAGAGTTCTGTGGCCCTTTAAAGACTAAACTCTTTAAAGGGCCCCAGAACTCTCGTTGTTTTTGCCATATTGGCTTTGATAAGAAAAGCTCAAAGGATAGAAGCATCTACGTTGTTTTTGGCAATGAGAGTTCTGTGGCCCTTTAAAGACTTTAGTCTTTAAAGGGCCACAGAACTCTCTTTGTTTTTGCCATATTGGCTTTGATAAGAAAAGCTCAAAGGATAGAAGCATCTACGTTGTTTTTGGCAATGAGAGTTCTGTGGCCCTTTAAAGACTTTAATCTTTAAAGGGCCACAGAACTCTCGTTATTTTTCCATATTGGCTTTGATAAGAAAAGCTCAAAGGATAGAAGCATCTACGTTGTTTTTGGCACAGAACTCTCGTTGTTTTTGCCATATTGGCTTTGTTAAGAAAAGGTCGAAGGATAGAAGCATCTACGTTGTTTTTGGCAACGAGAGTTCTGTGGCCCTTTAAAGACTCTCGTTGTTTTTGCCATATTGGCTTTGATAAGAAAAGCTCAAAGGATAGAAGCATCTACGTTGTTTTTGGCACAGAACTCTCGTTGTTTTTGCCATATTGGCTTTGATAAGAAAAGCTCAAAGGATAGAAGCATCTACGTTGTTTTTGGCAACGAGAGTCCTGTGGCCCTTTAAAGACTAAACTCTTTAAAGGGCCCCAGAACTCTCGTTGTTTTTGCCATATTGGCTTTGATAAGAAAAGATCGAAGGATAGAAGCATCTACGTTGTTTTTGGCAACGAGAGTTCTGTGGCCCTTTTAAGACTAAAGTGTTTAAAGGGCCACAGAAATCTCATTGTTTTTGCCATATTGGCTTTGATAAGAAAAGCTCAAAGGATAGAAGCATCTACGTTGTTTTTGGCAACGAGAGTTCTGTGGCCCTTTAAAGACTTTAGTGTTTAAAGGGCCACAGAACTCTCGTTGTTTTTGCCATATTGGCTTTGATAAGAAAAGCTCAAAGGATAGAAGCATCTACGTTGTTTTTGGCAACGAGAGTTCTGTGGCCCTTTAAAGACTTTAGTGTTTAAAGGGCCACAGAACTCTCGTTGTTTTTGCCATATTGACTTTGATAAGAAAAGCTCAAAGGATAGAAGCATCTACGTTGTTTCTGGCAACGAGAGTTCTGTGGCCCTTTAAAGACTTTAGTCTTTAAAGGGCCACAGAACTCTCGTTTGTTTTGCCATATTGGCTTTGATAAGAAAAGCTCAAAGGATAGAAGCATCTACGTTTTTTTTGGCACAGAACTCTCGTTGTTCTTGCCATATTGGCTTTGATAAGAAAAGCTCAAAGGATAGAAGCATCTACGTTGTTTTTGGCAACGAGAGTCCTGTGGCCCTTTAAAGACTAAACTCTTTAAAGGGCCCCAGAACTCTCGTTGTTTTTGCCATATTGCTTTGATAAGAAAAGGTCGAAGGATAGAAGCATCTACGTTGTTTTTGGCAACGAGAGTTCTGTGGCCCTTTAAAGACTTTAGTCTTTAAAGGGCCCAGAACTCTCGTTGTTTTCGCCATTTTGTCTTTGATAAGAAAAGCTCAAAGGATAGAAGCATCTACATTGTTTTTGGCACAGAACTCTCGTTGTTTTTGACATATTTGCTTTGATAAGAAAAGCTCAAAGGATAGAAGCATCTACGTTGTTTTTGGCAACGAGAGTTCTGTGTCCCTTTAAAGACTAAAGTCTTTAAAGGGCCCCAGAACTCTCGTTGTTTTTGCCATATTGGCTTTGATAAGAAAAGCTCAAAGGATAGAAGCATCTACGTTGTTTCTGGCAACGAGAGTTCTGTGGCCCTTTAAAGACTCTCGTTGTTTTTGCCATATTGGCTTTGATAAGAAAAGCTCAAAGGATAGAAGCATCTACGTTGTTTTTGGCACAGAACTCTCGTTGTTTTTGCCATATTGGCTTTGATAAGAAAAGCTCAAAGGATAGAAGCATCTACGTTGCTTTTGGCAACGAGAGTTCTGTGGCCCTTTAAAGACTTTATTGTTTAAAGGGCCACAGAACTCTCGTTGTTTTTGCCATATTGACTTTGATAAGAAAAGCTCAAAGGATAGAAGCATCTACGTTGTTTCTGGCAACGAGAGTTCTGTGGCCCTTTAAAGACTTTAGTCTTTAAAGGGCCACAGAACTCTCGTTGTTTTTGCCATATTGGCTTTGATAAGAAAAGCTCAAAGGATAGAAGCATCTACGTTGTTTTTGGCACAGAACTCTCGTTGTTCTTGCCATATTGGCTTTGATAAGTAAAGCTCAAAGGATAGAAGCATCTACGTTGTTTTTGGCAACGAGAGTCTTGTGGCCCTTTAAAGACTAAACTCTTTAAAGGGCCCCAGAACTCTCGTTGTTTTTGCCATATTGGCTTTGATAAGAAAAGGTCGAAGGATAGAAGCATCTACATTGTTTTTGGCAACGAGAGTTCTGTGGCCCTTTAAAGACTTTAGTCTTTAAAGGGCCCCAGAACTCTCGTTGTTTTTGCCATATTGGCTTTGATAAGAAAAGGTCTCAAGGATAGAAGCATCTACGTTGTTTTTGGCAACGAGAGTTCTGTGGCCCTTTAAAGACTCTCGTTGTTTTTGCCATATTGGCTTTGATAAGAAAAGCTCAAAGGATAGAAGCATCTACGTTGTTTTTGGCAACGAGAGTCCTGTGGCCCTTTAAAGACTAAACTCTTTAAAGGGCCCCAGAACTCTCGTTGTTTTTGCCATATTGGCTTTGATAAGAAAAGGTCGAAGGATAGAAGCATCTACGTTGTTTTTGGCAACGAGAGTTCTGTGGCCCTTTAAAGACTCTCGTTGTTTTTGCCATATTGGCTTTGATAAGAAAAGCTCAAAGGATAGAAGCATCTACGTTGTTTTTGGCACAGAACTCTCGTTGTTTTTGCCATATTGGCTTTGATAAGAAAAGCTCAAAGGATAGAAGCATCTACGTTGTTTTCGGCAACGAGAGTCCTGTGGCCCTTTAAAGACTAAACTCTTTAAAGGGCCCCAGAACTCTCGTTGTTTTTGCCATATTGGCTTTGATAAGAAAAGGTCGAAGGATAGAAGCATCTACGTTGTTTTTGGCAACGAGAGTTCTGTGGCCCTTTAAAGACTAAAGTCTTTAAAGGGCCACAGAAATCTCATTGTTTTTGCCATATTGGCTTTGATAAGAAAAGCTCAAAGGATAGAAGCATCTACGTTGTTTTTGGCAACGAGAGTTCTGTGGCCCTTTAAAGACTTTAGTGTTTAAAGGGTCCCAGAACTCTCGTTGTTTTTGCCATATTGGCTTTGATAAGAAAAGCTCAAAGGGCAGAAGCATCTACGTTGTTTTTGGCAAGGAGAGTTCTGTGGCCCTTTAAATACTTTAGTGTTTAAAGGGCCACAGAACTCTCGTTGTTTTTGCCATATTGACTTTGATAAGACAAGCTCAAAGGATAGAAGCATCTACGTTGTTTCTGGCAACGAGAGTTCTGTGGCCCTTTAAAGACTTTAGTCTTTAAAGGGCCACAGAACTTCGTTTGTTTTGCCATATTTGCTTTGATATGAAAAGCTCAAAGGATAGAAGCATCTACGTTTTTTTTGGCACAGAACTCTCGTTGTTTTTGCCATATTGGCTTTGATAAGAAAAGCTCAAAGGATAGAAGCATCTACGTTGTTTCTGGCAACGAGAGTTCTGTGGCCGTTTAAAGACTTTAGTCTTTAAAGGGCCCCAGAACTCTCGTTGTTTTTGCCATATTGGCTTTAATAAGAAAAGCTCAAAGGATAGAAGCATCTACGTTGTTTTTGGCAACGAGAGTTCTGTGGCCCCTTAAAGACTTTAGTCTTTAAAGGGCCCCAGAACTCTCGTTGTTTTTGCCATATTGGCTTTGATAAGAAAAGCTCAAAGGATAGAAGCATCTACGTTGTTTTTGGCAACGAGAGTTCTGTGGCCCTTTAAAGACTCTCGTTGTTTTTGCCATATTGGCTTTGATAAGAAAAGCTCAAAGGATAGAAGCATCTACGTTGTTTTTGGCACAGAACTCTCGTTGTTTTTGCCATTTGGCTTTGATAAGAAAAGCTCAAAGGATAGAAGCATCTACGTTGTTTTTGACACAGAACTCTCGTTGTTTTTGCCATATTGGCTTTGATTAGAAAAGCTCAAAGGATAGAAGCATCTACGTTGTTTTGGCAACGAGAGTTCTGTGGCCCTTTAAAGACTTTAGTCTTTAAAGGGCCACAGAACTCTCGTTGTTTTTGAAATATTGGCTTTGATAAGAAAAGCTCAAAGGATAGAACCATCTACGTTGTTTTTGCAACAGAACTCTCGTTGTTTTTGACATATTGGCTTTGATAAGAAAAGCTCAAAGGATAGAAGCATCTACGTTGTTTTTGGCAACGAGAGTTCTGTGGCCCTTTAACGACTAAAGTCTTTAAAGGGCCCCAGAACTCTCGTTGTTTTGTCATATTGGCTTTGATAAGAAAAGCTCAAAGGATAGAAGCATCTACGTTGTTTTTGGCAACGAGAGTTCTGGGGCCCTCTAAAGACTTTAGTCTTTAAAGGGCCCCAGAACTCTCCTTGTTTTTGCCATATTGGCTTTGATAAGAAAAGCTCAAAGGATAGAAGCATCTACGTTGTTTTTGGCAACGAGAGTTCTGTGGCCCTTTAAAGACTTTAGTGTTTAAAGGGCCACAGAACTCTCGTTGTTTTTGCCATATTGACTTTGATAAGAAAAGCTCAAAGGATAGAAGCATCTACGTTGTTTTTGGCACAGAACTCTCGTTGTTCTTGCCATATTGGCTTTGATAAGAAAAGCTCAAAGGATAGAAGCATCTACGTTGTTTTTGGCAACGAGAGTTCTGTGGCCCTTTAAAGACTTTAGTGTGTAAAGGGCCACAGAACTCTCGTTGTTTTTGACATATTGTAGTTGATAAGAAAAGCTCAAAGGATAGAAGCATCTACGTTGTTTTTGGCACAGAACTCTCGTTGTTCTTGCCATATTGGCTTTGATAAGAAAAGCTCAAAGGATAGAAGCATCTACGTTGTTTTTGGCAACGAGAGTTCTGTGGCCCTTTAAAGACTAAAGTCTTTAAAGGGCCCCAGAACTCTCATTGTTTTTGCCATATTGGCTTTGATAAGAAAAGCTCAAAGGATAGAAGCATCTACGTTGTTTTTGGCAACGAGAGTTCTGGGGCCCTCTAAAGACTTTAGTCTTTAAAGGGCCCCAGAACTCTCCTTGTTTTTGCCATATTGGCTTTGATAAGAAAAGCTCAAAGGATAGAAGCATCTACGTGGTTTTTGGCAACGAGAGTTCTGTGGCCCTTTAAAGACTTTAGTGTTTAAAGGGCCACAGAACTCTCGTTGTTTTTGACATATTGACTTTGATAAGAAAAGCTCAAAGGATAGAAGCATCTACGTTGTTTTTGGCACAGAACTCTCGTTGTTCTTGCCATATTGGCTTTGATAAGAAAAACTCAAAGGATAGAAGCATCTACGTTGTTTTTGGCAACGAGAGTTCTGTGGCCCTTTAAAGACTTTAGTGTTTAAAGGGCCACAGAACTCTCGTTGTTTTTGCCATATTGACTTTGATAAGAAAAGCTCAATGGATAGAAGCATCTACGTTGTTTCTGGCAACGGGAGTTCTGTGGCCCTTTAAAGACTTTAGTCTTTAAAGGGCCCAGAACTCTCGTTGTTTTTGCCATATTGGCTTTAATAAGAAAAGCTCAAAGGATAGAAGCATCTACGTTGTTTTTGGCAACGAGAGTTCTGTGGCCCCTTAAAGACTTTAGTCTTTAAAGGGCCCCAGTACTCTCGTTGTTTTTGCCATATTGGCTTTGATAAGAAAAGCTCAAAGGATAGAAGCATCTACGTTGTTTCTGGCAACGAGAGTTCTGTGGCCCTTTAAAGACTCTCGTTGTTTTTGCCATATTGGCTTTGATAAGAAAAGCTCAAAGGATAGAAACATCTACGTTGTTTTTGGCACAGAACTCTCGTTGTTTTTGCCATATTGGCTTTGATAAGAAAAGCTCAAAGGATAGAAGCATCTACGTTGTTTTTGGCAACGAGAGTCTGTGGCCCTTTAAAGACCAAAGTCTTTAAAGGGCCACAGAACTCTCGTTGTTTTTGCCATATTGGCTTTGATAAGAAAAGCTCAAAGGATAGAAGCATCTACGTTGTTTCTGGCAACGAGAGTTCTGTGGCCCTTTAAAGACTCTCGTTGTTTTTGCCATATTGGCTTTGATAAGAAAAGCTCAAAGGATAGAAGCATCTACGTTGTTTTTGGCACAGAACTCTCGTTGTTTTTGCCATATTGGCCTTGATAAGAAAAGCTCAAAGGATAGAAGCATCTACGTTCTTTTTGGCAACGAGAGTTCTGTGGCCCTTTAAAGACTAAAGTCTTTAAAGGGCCGCAGAACTCTCGTTGTTTTTGCCATTTGGCTTTGATAAGAAAAGCTCAAAGGATAGAAGCATCTACGTTGTTTTTGACACAGAACTCTCGTTGTTTTTGCCATATTGGCTTTGATTAGAAAAGCTCAAAGGATAGAAGCATCTACGTTGTTTTTGACACAGAACTCTCGTTGTTTTTGACATATTGGCTTTGATAAGAAAAGCTCAAAGGATAGAAGCATCTACTTTGTTTTTGGCACAGAACTCTCGTTGTTTTTGACATATTGGCTTTGATAAGAAAAGCTCAAAGGATAGAACCATCTACGTTGTTTTTGGCACAGAACTCTCGTTGTTTTTGACATATTGGCTTTGATAAGAAAAGCTCAAAGGATAGAAGCATCTACGTTGTTTTTGGCAACGAGAGTTCTGTGGCCCGTTAAAGACTAAAGTCTTTAAAGGGCCCCAGAACTCTCCTTGTTTTTGCCATATTGGCTTTGATAAGAAAAGCTCAAAGGATAGAAGCCTCTACGTTGTTTTTGGCAACGAGAGTTCTGGGGCCCTCTAAAGACTTTAGTCTTTAAAGGGCCCCAGAACTCTCCTTGTTTTTGCCATATTGGCTTTGATAAGAAAAGCTCAAAGGATAGAAGCATCTACGTTGTTTTTGGCAACGAGAGTTCTGTGGCCCTTTAAAGACTTTAGTGTTTAAAGGGCCACAGAACTCTCGTTGTTTTTGCCATATTGACTTTGATAAGAAAAGCTCAAAGGATAGAAGCATCTACGTTGTTTTTGGCACAGAACTCTCGTTGTTCTTGCCATATTGGCTTTGATAAGAAAAGCTCAAAGGATAGAAGCATCTACGTTGTTTTTGGCAACGAGAGTTCTGTGGCCCTTTAAAGACTTTAGTGTTTAAAGGGCCACAGAACTCTCGTTGTTTTTGACATATTGACTTTGATAAGAAAAGCTCAAAGGATAGAAGCATCTACGTTGTTTTTGGCACAGAACTCTCGTTGTTCTTGCCATATTGGCTTTGATAAGAAAAACTCAAAGGATAGAAGCATCTACGTTGTTTTTGGCAACGAGAGTTCTGTGGCCCTTTAAAGACTTTAGTGTTTAAAGGGCCACAGAACTCTCGTTGTTTTTGCCATATTGACTTTGATAAGAAAAGCTCAAAGGATAGAAGCATCTACGTTGTTTCTGGCAACGAGAGTTCTGTGGCCCTTTAAAGACTTTAGTCTTTAAAGGGCCCCAGAACTCTCGTTGTTTTTGCCATATTGGCTTTAATAAGAAAAGCTCAAAGGATAGAAGCATCTACGTTGTTTTTGGCAACGAGAGTTCTGTGGCCCCTTAAAGACTTTAGTCTTTAAAGGGCCCAGAACTCTCGTTGTTTTTGCCATATTGGCTTTGATAAGAAAAGCTCAAAGGATAGAAGCATCTACATTGTTTTTGGCAACGAGAGTTCTGTGGCCCTTTAAAGACCAAAGTCTTTAAAGGGCCACAGAACTCTCGTTGTTTTTGCCATATTGGCTTTGATAAGAAAAGCTCAAAGGATAGAAGCATCTACGTTGTTTCTGGCAACGAGAGTTCTGTGGCCCTTTAAAGACTCTCGTTGTTTTTGCCATATTGGCTTTGATAAGAAAAGCTCAAAGGATAGAAGCATCTACATTGTTTTTGGCACAGAACTCTCGTTGTTTTTGCCATATTGGCTTTGATAAGAAAAGCTCAAAGGATAGAAGCATCTACGTTCTTTTTGGCAACGAGAGTTCTGTGGCCCTTTAAAGACTAAAGTCTTTAAAGGGCCGCAGAACTCTCGTTGTTTTTGCCATTTGGCTTTGATAAGAAAAGCTCAAAGGATAGAATCATCTACGTTGTTTTTGACACAGAACTCTCGTTGTTTTTGCCATATTGGCTTTGATTAGAAAAGCTCAAAGGATAGAAGCATCTACGTTGCTTTTGGCAACGAGAGTTCTGTGGCCCTTTAAAGACTTTAGTCTTTAAAGGGCCACAGAACTCTCGTTGTTTTTGACATATTGGCTTTGATAAGAAAAGCTCAAAGGATAGAAGCATCTACTTTGTTTTTGGCACAGAACTCTCGTTGTTTTTGACATATTGGCTTTGGTAAGAAAAGCTCAAAGGATAGAACCATCTACGTTGTTTTTGGCACAGAACTCTCGTTGTTTTTGACATATTGGCTTTGATAAGAAAAGCTCAAAGGATAGAAGCATCTACGTTGTTTTTGGCAACGAGAGTTCTGTGGCCCTTTAAAGACTAAAGTCTTTAAAGGGCCCCAGAACTCTCGTTGTTTTTGCCATATTGGCTTTGATAAGAAAAGCTCAAAGGATAGAAGCATCTACGTTGTTTTTGGCAACGAGAGTTCTGGGCCCTCTAAAGACTTTAGTCTTTAAAGGGCCCCAGAACTCTCCTTGTTTTTGCCATATTGGCTTTGATAAGAAAAGCTCAAAGGATAGAAGCATCTACGTTGTTTTTCGCAACGAGAGTTCTGTGGCCCTTTAAAGACTTTAGTGTTTAAAGGGCCACAGAACTCTCGTTGTTTTTGCCATATTGACTTTGATAAGAAAAGCTCAAAGGATAGAAGCATCTACGTTGTTTTTGGCACAGAACTCTCGTTGTTCTTGCCATATTGGCTTTGATAAGAAAAGCTCAAAGGATAGAAGCATCTACGTTGTTTTTGGCAACGAGAGTTCTGTGGCCCTTTAAAGACTTTAGTGTTTAAAGGGCCACAGAACTCTCGTTGTTTTTGACATATTGACTTTGATAAGAAAAGCTCAAAGGATAGAAGCATCTACGTTGTTTTTGGCACAGAACTCTCGTTGTTCTTGCCATATTGGCTTTGATAAGAAAAGCTCAAAGGATAGAAGCATCTACGTTGTTTTTGGCAACGAGAGTTCTGTGGCCCTTTAAAGACTTTAGTGTTTAAAGGGCCACAGAACACTCGGTGTTTTTTCCATATTTGCTTTGATAAGAAAAGCTCAAAGGATAGAAGCATCTACGTTGTTTCTGGCAACCAGAGTTCTTTGGCCCTTTAAAGACTTTAGTCTTTAAAGGGCCACAGAACTCTCGTTGTTTTTGCCATATTGGCTTTGATAAGAAAAGCTCAAAGGATAGAAGCATCTACGTTGTTTTTGGCACAGAACTCTCGTTGTTCTTGCCATATTGGCTTTGATAAGAAAAGCTCAAAGTATAGAAGCATCTACGTTGTTTTTGGCAACGAGAGTCCTGTGGCCCTGTAAAGACTAAACTCTTTAAAGGGCCCCAGAACCCTCGTTGCCAAAAACAAAGTAGATTCTTCTATCCTTTGAGCTTTTGTTATGAAAGCCAATATGACAAAACAACGAGAGTTCTGTGGCCAAAAACAACGTAGATTCTTCTATCCTTTGAGCTTTTCTTATCAAAGCCACAGAACTCTCGTTGCCAAAAACAACGTAGATGCTTCTATCCTTTGAGCATTTCTTATCAAAGCCAATATGGCAAAAACAACGAGAGTTCTGTGTCCCTTTAAAGACTTTAGTCTTTAGAGGGCCACAGAACTCTCGTTGCCAAAAACAACGTAGATGCTTCTATCCTTTGAGCTTTTCTTATCAAAGCCAATATGGCAAAAACAACGAGAGTTCTGTGGCCAAAAACAACGTAGATTCTTCTATCCTTTGAGCTTTTCTTATCAAAGCCACAGAACTCTCGTTGCCAAAAACAACGTAGATGCTTCTATCCTTTGAGCATTTCTTATCAAAGCCAATATGGCAAAAACAACGAGAGTTCTGTGGCCCTTTAAAGACTTTAGTCTTTAGAGGGCCACAGAACTCTCGTTGCCAAAAACAACGTAGATGCTTCTATCCTTTGAGCTTTTCTTATCAAAGCCAATATGGCAAAAACAACGAGAGTTCTGTGGCCAATAACAACGTAGATGCTTCTATCCTTTGAGCTTTTCTTATCAAAGCCAATATGACAAAACAACGAGAGTTCTGTGGCCAAAAACAACGTAGATTCTTCTATCCTTTGAGCTTTTCTTATCAAAGCCACAGAACTCTCGTTGCCAAAAACAACGTAGATGCTTCTATCCTTTGAGCTTTTCTTATCAAAGCCAATATGGCAAAAACAACGAGAGTTCTGTGGCCAATAACAACGTAGATGTTTCTACCCTTTGAGCTTTTCTTATCAAAGCCAATATGGCAAAAACAACGAGAGTTCTGTAGCCCTTTAAGGACTTTAGTCTTTAAAGGGCCACAGAACTCTCGTTGCCAAAAACAACGTAGATGCTTCTATCCTTTGAGCATTTCTTATCAAAGCCAATATGTCAAAAACAAAGAGAGTTCTGTGGCCCGTTAAAGTCTTTAGTCTTTAGAGGGCCACAGAACTCTCGTTGCCAAAAACAACGTAGATGCTTCTATCCTTTGAGCTTTTCTTATCAAAACCAATATGGCAAAAACAACGAGAGTTCTGCGGCCTTTTAAAGACTTTAGTCTTTAGAGTGCCACAGAACTCTCGTTGCCAAAAACAACTTAGATGCTTCTACCCTTTGAGCTTTTCTTATCAAAGCCAATATGGCAAAAACAACGAGAGTTCTGTGGCCCTTTAAAGACTTTAGTCTTTAAAGGGCCACCGAACTCTCGTTGACAAAAACAACGCAGATGCTTCTATCCTTTGAGCTTTTCTTATCAAAGTCAATATGACAAAACAACGAGAGTTCTGTGGCCAAAAACAACGTAGATGCTTCTATCCTTTGAGCTTTTCTTATCAAAGCCAATATGGCAAAAAACACCGAGAGTTCTGGGGCCCTTTAAAGACTTTAGTCTTTAAAGGGCCACAGAACTCTCGTTGCCAAAAACAACGTAGATGCTTCTATCCTTTGAGCTTTTCTTATCAAAGCCAATATGGCAAAAAACAACGAGAGTTCTGGGGCCCTTTAAAGACTTTAGTCTTTAAAGGGACACAGAGCTCGCGTTGCCGAAAACAACGTAGATGCTTCTATCCTTTGAGCTTTTCTTATCAAAGCCAATATGGCAAAAACAACGAGAGTTCTGTGGCCCTTTAAAGACTTTAGTCTTTAAAGGGCCACCATCTCTCGTTCCCAAAAACAACGTAGATGCTTCTATCCTTTGAGCTTTTCTTATCAAAGCCAATATCACTAAACAACGAGAGTTCTGTGGCCAAAAACAAAGTAGATTCTTCTATCCTTTGAGCTTTTCTTATCAAAGCCACAGAACTCTCGTTGCCAAAAAAAACGTAGATGCTTCTATCCTTTGAGCTTTTCTTATCAAAGCCAATATGACAAAACAACGAGAGTTCTGTGGCCAAAAACAACGTAGATTCTTCTATCGTTTGAGCTTTTCTTATCAAAGCCAATATGGCAAAAACAACGAGAGTTCTGTGGCCCTTTAAAGACTTTAGTCTTTAAAGGGCCACCTAACTCTCGTTCCCAAAAACAACATAGATGCTTCTATCCTTTGAGCTTTTCTTATCAAAGCCAATATGACAAAACAACGAGAGTTCTGTGGCCAAAAACAACGTAGATTCTTCTATCCTTTGAGCTTTTCTTATCAAAGCCACAGAACTCTCGTTGCCAAAAACAACGTAGAGGCTTCTATCCTTTGGGCTTTTCTTATCAAAGCCAATATGACAAAACAACGAGAGTTCTGTGGCCAAAAACAACGTAGATTCTTCTATCATTTGAGCTTTTCTTATCAAAGCCACAGAACTCTCGTTGCCAAAAACAACGTAGATGCTTCTATCCTTTGAGCATTTCTTATCAAAACCAATATGGCAAAAACAAAGAGAGTTCTGTGGCCCTTTAAAGACTTTAGTCTTTAGAGGGCCACAGAACTCTCGTTGCCAAAAGCAACGTAGATGCTTCTATCCTTTGAGCTTTTCTTATCAAAGCCAATATGGCAAAAACAACGAGAGTTCTGTGGCCAATAACAACGTAGATGCTTCTATCCTTTGAGCTTTTCTTATCAAAGCCAATATGGCAAAAACAACGAGAGTTCTGTGGCCCTTTAAAGACTTTAGTCTTTAAAGGGCCGCAGAACAATAGTTGCCAAAAAAAACGTAGATTCGTCTATCCTTTTAGCATTTCTTATAAAAACCAATATTGCAAAAACAAAGAGAGTTCTGTGGCCCTTTAAAGACTCTAGTCTTTAGAGGGCCACAGAACTCTCGTTGCCAAAAACAACGTAGATGCTTCTATCCTTTGAGCTTTTCTTATCAAAGCCAATATGGCAAAAACAACGAGAGTTCTGTGGCCCTTTAAAGACTTTAGTCCTTAAAGTCCCACAGAACTCTCGTTGCCAAAAAAAACGTAGATGCTTCTATCCTTTGAGCATTTCTTATCAAAGCCAATATGTCAAAAACAAAGAGAGTTCTGTGGCCCTTTAAAGACTTTAGTCTTTAGAGGGCCACAGAACTCTCGTTGCCAAAAACAACGTAGATGCTTCTATCCTTTGAGCTTTTCTTATCAAAGCCAATATGGCAAAAACAACGAGAGTTCTGTGGCCCATTAAAGACTTTAGTCTTTAAAGGGCCACCATCTCTCGTTCCCAAAAACAACGTAGATGTTTCTATCCTTTGAGCTTTTCTTATCAAAGCCAATATGACAAAACAACGAGAGTTCTGTGGCCAAAAACAACGTAGATTCTTCTATCCTTTGAGCTTTTCTTATCAAAGCCACAGAACTCTCGTTGCCAAAAACAACGTAGATGCTTCTATCCTTTGAGCTTTTCTTATCAAAGCCAATATGACAAAACAACGAGAGTTCTGTGGCCAAAAACAACGTAGATTCTTCTATCCTTTGAGCTTTTCTTATCAAAGCCACAGAACTCTCATTGCCAAAAACAACGTAGGTGCTTCTATCCTTTGAGCATTTCTTATGAAAGCCAATATGGCAAAAACAACGAGAGTTCTGTGGCCCTTTAAAGACTTTAGTCTTTCGAGGGCCACAGAATTATCGTTGCCAAAAACAACATAGATGCTTCTATCCTTTGAGCTTTTCTTATCAAAGCCAATATGGCAAAAACAACGAGAGTTCTGTGGCCCTTTAAAGACTTTAGTCTTTAAAGTGCCACAGAACTCTCGTTGCCAAAAACAACGTAGATGCTTCTATCCTTTGAGCATTTCTTATCAAAGCCAATATGGCAAAAACAACGAGAGTTCTGTGGCCCTTTAAAGACTTTAGTCTTTAGAGGGCCACAGAACTCTCGTTGCCAAAAACAACGTAGATGCTTCTATCCTTTGAGCTTTTCTTATCAAAGCCAATATGGCAAAAACAACGAGAGTTCTGTGGCCAATAACAACGTAGATGCTTCTATCCTTTGAGCTTTTCTTATCAAAGCCAATATGGCAAAAACAACGAGAGTTCTGCGGCCAATAACAACGTAGATGCTTCTATCCTTTGAGCTTTTCTTATCAAAGCCAATATGGCAAAAACAACGAGAGTTCTGCGGCCCTCTAAAGACTTTAGTCTTTAAAGGGCCACAGAACTCTCGTTGCCAAAAACAACGTAGATGCTTCTATCCTTTGAGCTTTTCTTATCAAACCAATATGGCAAAAACAACGAGAGTTCTGTGTCCCTTTAAAGACTTTAGTCTTTAGAGGGCCACAGAACTCTCGTTGCCAAAAACAACGTAGATGCTTCTATCCTTTGAGCTTTTCTTATCAAAGCCAATATGGCAAAAACAACGAGAGTTCTGTGGCCCTTTAAAGACTGTAGTCTTTAAAGGGCCACCGAACTCTCGTTGACAAAAACAACGCAGATGCTTCTATCCTTTGAGCTTTTCTTATCAAAGTCAATATGACAAAACAACGAGAGTTCTGTGGCCAAAAACAACGTAGATGCTTCTATCCTTTGAGCTTTTCTTATCAAAGCCAATATGGCAAAAAACAACGAGAGTTCTGGGGCCCTTTAAAGACTTTAGTCTTTAAAGGGCCACAGAACTCTCGTTGCCAAAAACAACGTAGATGCTTCTATCCTTTGAGCTTTTCTTATCAAAGCCAATATGGCAAAAACAACGAGAGTTCTGTGGCCCTTTAAAGACTTTAGTCTTTAAAGGGACACAGAGCTCGCGTTGCCGAAAACAACGTAGATGCTTCTATCCTTTGAGCTTTTCTTATCAAAGCCAATATGGCAATAACAACGAGAGTTCTGTGGCCCTTTAAAGACTTTAGTCTTTAAAGGGCCACCATCTCTCGTTCCCAAAAACAACGTAGATGCTTCTATCCTTTGAGCTTTTCTTATCAAAGCCAATATCACTAAACAACGAGAGTTCTGTGGCCAAAAACAAAGTAGATTCTTCTATCCTTTGAGCTTTTCTTATCAAAGCCACAGAACTCTCGTTGCCAAAAAACGTAGATGCTTCTATCCTTTGAGCTTTTCTTATCAAAGCCAATATGACAAAACAACGAGAGTTCTGTGGCCAAAAACAACGTAGATTCTTCTTTCGTTTGAGCTTTTCTTATCAAAGCCAATATGGCAAAAACAACGAGTGTTGTGTGGCCCTTTAAAGACTTTAGTCTTTAAAGGGCCACCTAACTCTCGTTCCCAAAAACAACATAGATGCTTCTATCCTTTGAGCTTTTCTTATCAAAGCCAATATGACAAAACAACGAGAGTTCTGTGGCCAAAAACAACGTAGATTCTTCTATCCTTTGAGCTTTTCTTATCAAAGCCACAGAACTCTCGTTGCCAAAAACAACGTAGAGGCTTCTATCCTTTGGGCTTTTCTTATCAAAGCCAATATGACAAAACAACGAGAGTTCTGTGGCCAAAAACAACGTAGATTCTTCTATCATTTGAGCTTTTCTTATCAAAGCCACAGAACTCTCGTTGCCAAAAACAACGTAGATGCTTCTATCCTTTGAGCATTTCTTATCAAAACCAATATGGCAAAAACAAAGAGAGTTCTGTGGCCCTTTAAAGACTTTAGTCTTTAGAGGGCCACAGAACTCTCGTTGCCAAAAGCAACGTAGATGCTTCTATCCTTTGAGCTTTTCTTATCAAAGCCAATATGGCAAAAACAACGAGAGTTCTGTGGCCAATAACAACGTAGATGCTTCTATCCTTTGAGCTTTTCTTATCAAAGCCAATATGGCAAAAACAACGAGAGTTCTGTGGCCCTTTAAAGACTTTAGTCTTTAAAGGGCCACAGAACTCTCGTTGCCAAAAACAACGTAGATGCTTCTATCCTTTGAGCATTTCTTATCAAAGCCAATATGTCAAAAACAAAGAGAGTTCTGTGGCCCTTTAAAGACTCTAGTCTTTAGAGGGCCACAGTAATCTCGTTGCCAAAAACAACGTAGATGCGTCTATCCTTTGAGCGTTTCGTATCAACGCAAATATGGCACAAACAACGAGAGTTCTGTGGCCCTTTAAAGACTTTAGTCCTTAAAGTCCCACAGAACTCTCGTTGCCAAAAAAACGTAGATGCTTCTATCCTTTGAGCATTTCTTATCAAAGCCAATATGTCAAAAACAAAGAGAGTTCTGTGGCCCTTTAAAGACTTTAGTCTTTAGAGGGCCACAGAACTCTCGTTGCCAAAAACAACGTAGATGCTTCTATCCTTTGAGCTTTTCTTATCAAAGCCAATATGGCAAAAACAACGAGAGTTCTGTGGCCCTTTAAAGACTTTAGTCTTTAAAGGGCCACCATCTCTCGTTCCCAAAAACAACGTAGATGTTTCTATCCTTTGAGCTTTTCTTATCAAAGCCAATATGACAAAACAACGAGAGTTCTGTGGCCAAAAACAACGTAGATTCTTCTATCCTTTGAGCTTTTCTTATCAAAGCCACAGAACTCTCGTTGCCAAAAACAACGTAGATGCTTCTATCCTTTGAGCTTTTCTTATCAAAGCCAATATGACAAAACAACGAGAGTTCTGTGGCCAAAAACAACGTAGATTCTTCTATCCTTTGAGCTTTTCTTATCAAAGCCACAGAACTCTCATTGCCAAAAACAACGTAGGTGCTTCTATCCTTTGAGCATTTCTTATGAAAGCCAATATGGCAAAAACAACGAGAGTTCTGTGGCCCTTTAAAGACTTTAGTCTTTAAAGGGCCACAGAACTCTCGTTGCCAAAAACAACGTAGATGCTTCTATCCTTTGAGATTTTCTTATCAAAGCCAATATGGCAAAAACAACGAGAGTTCTGTGGCCCTTTAAAGACTTTAGTATTTAAAGTGCCACAGAACTCTCGTTGCCAAAAACAACGTAGATGCTTCTATCCTTTGAGCATTTCTTATCAAAGCCAATATGGCAAAAACAACGAGAGTTCTGTGGCCCTTTAAAGACTTTAGTCTTTAGAGGGCCACAGAACTCTCGTTGCCAAAAACAACGTAGATGCTTCTATCCTTTGAGCTTTTCTTATCAAAGCCAATATGGCAAAAACAACGAGAGTTCTGTGGCCAATAACAACGTAGATGCTTCTATCCTTTGAGCTTTTCTTATCAAAGCCAATATGGCAAAAACAACGAGAGTTCTGCGGCCAATAACAACGTAGATGCTTCTATCCTTTGAGCTTTTCTTATCAAAGCCAAAATGGCAAAAACAACGAGAGTTCTGCGGCCCTCTAAATACTTTAGTCTTTAAAGGGCCACAGAACTCTCGTTGCCAAAAACAACGTAGATGCTTCTATCCTTTGAGCTTTTCTTATCAAAGCCAATATGGCAAAAACAACGAGAGTTCTGTGGCCCTTTAAAGACTTTAGTCTTTAATGTGCCACAGAACTCTCGTTGCCAAAAACAACGTAGATGCTTCTATCC
Organism: Emydura macquarii macquarii; assembly: GCF_026122565.2. Classification (NCBI taxonomy): domain Eukaryota; kingdom Metazoa; phylum Chordata; order Testudines; family Chelidae; genus Emydura; species Emydura macquarii. The sequence goes on along the minus strand of NW_027133144.1, from coordinate 10,775 downwards.
TTTGAGCATTTCTTATCAAAGCCAATATGGCAAAAACAACGAGAGTTCTGTGTCCCTTTAAAGACTTTAGTCTTTAGAGGGCCACAGAACTCTCGTTGCCAAAAACAACGTAGATGCTTCTATCCTTTGAGCTTTTCTTATCAAAGCCAATATGGCAAAAACAACGAGAGTTCTGTGGCCCTTTAAAGACTTTAGTCTTTAAAGGGCCACAGAACTCTCGTTGCCAAAAACAACGTAGATGCTTCTATCCTTTGAGCTTTTCTTATCATAGCCAATATGGCAAAAACAACGGGAGTTCTGTGGCCCTTTAAAGACTTTAGTCTTTAAAGGGCCACAGAACTCTCGTTGCCAAAAACAACGTAGATGCTTCTATCCTTTGAGCTTTTCTTATCAAAGCCAATATGGCAAAAACAACGAGAGTTCTCTGGCCAATAACAACGTAGATGCTTCTATCCTTTGAGCTTTTCTTATCAAAGCCAATATGGCAAAAACAACGAGAGTTCTGTGGCCCTTTAAAGACTTTAGTCTTTAAAGTGCCACAGAACTCTCGTTGCCATAAACAACGTAGATGCTTCTATCCTTTGAGCATTTCTTATCAAAGCCAATATGTCAAAAAAAAAGATAGTTCTGCGGCCCTTTAAAGACTTTAGTCTTTAGAGGGCCACAGAACTCTCGTTGCCAAAAACAACGTAGATGCTTCTATCCTTTGAGCTTTTCTTATCAAAGCCAATATGGCAAAAAAAAAAGAGAGTTCTGTGGCCCTTTAAAGACTTTAGTCTTTAGAGGGCCACAGAACTCTCGTTGCCAAAAACAACGTAGATGCTTCTATCCTTTGAGCTTTTCTTATCAAAGCCAATATGGCAAAAACAACAAGAGTTCTGTGGCCAAAAACAATGAAGATGCTTCTATCCTTTGAGCTTTTCTTATGAAAGCCAATATGGCAAAAACAACGAGAGTTCTGCGGCCCGTTAAAGACTTTAGTCTTTAAAGGGCCACAGAACTCTCGTTGCCAAAAACAACGTAGATGCTTCTATCCTTTGAGCTTTTCTTATCAAAGCCAATATGGCAAAAACAACGAGAGTTCTGTGGCTCTTTAAAGACTTTAGTCTTTAGAGGGACACAGAACTCTCGTTGCCAAAAACAACGTAGATGCTTCTATCCTTTGAGCTTTTCTTATCAAAGCCAATATGGCAAAAACAACAAGAGTTCTGTGGCCAAAAACAATGAAGATGCTTCTATCCTTTGAGCTTTTCTTATCAAAGCCAATATGTCAAAAACAACGAGAGTTCTGCGGCCCTTTAGTCTTTAAAGGGCCACAGAACTCTCGTTGCCAAAAACAACGTAGATGCTTCTATCCTTTGAGCTTTTCTTATCAAAACCAATATGGCAAAAACAACGAGAGTTCTGTGGCCCTTTAAAGACTTTAGTCTTTAAAGGGCCACAGAGCTCGCGTTGCCAAAAACAACGTAGATGCTTCTATCCTTTGAGCTTTTCTTATCAAAGCCAATATGGCAAAAACAACGAGAGTTCTGTGGCCCTTTAAAGACTTTAGTCTTTAAAGGGCCACCTAACTCTCGTTCCCAAAAACAACGTAGATGCTTCTATCCTTTGAGCTTTTCTTATCAAAGCCAATATGACAAAACAACGAGAGTTCTGTGGCCAAAAACAAAGTAGATTCTTCTATCCTTTGAGCTTTTCTTATCAAAGCCACAGAACTCTCGTTGCCAAAAACAACGTAGATGCTTCTATCCTTTGAGCTTTTCGTATCAAAGCCAATATGGCAAAAACAACGAGAGTTCTGTGGCCCTTTTAAGACTTTAGTCTTTAAAGGGCCACAGAACTCTCGTTGCCAAAAACAACGTAGATGCTTCTATCCTTTGAGCATTTCTTATCAAAGCCAATATGTCAAAAACAACGAGAGTTCTCTGGCCCTTTAAAGACTTTAGTCTTTAAAGGGCCACAGAACTCTCCTTGCCAAAAACAACGTAGATGCTTCTATCCTTTGAGCTTTTCTTATCAAAGCCAATATGGCAAAAACAACGACAGTTCTGTGCCAAAAACAACGTAGATGCTTCTATCCTTTGAGCTTTTCTTATCAAAGTCAATATGACAAAACAACGAGAGTTCCGTGGCCAAAAACAACGTAGATTCTTCTATCCTTTGAGCTTTTCTTACCAAAGCCAATATGGCAAAAACAACTAGAGTTCTGTGCCAAAAACAAAGTAGATTCTTCTATCCTTTGAGCTTTTCTTATCAAAGCCACAGAACTCTCGTTGCCAAAAACAACGTAGATGCTTCTATCCTTTGAGCTTTTCTTATCAAAGCCAATATGGCAAAAACAACGAGAGTTCTGTGGCCCTTTTAAGACTTTAGTCTTTAAAGTGCCACAGAACTCTCGTTGCCAAAAACAACGTAGATGCTTCTATCCTTTGAGCATTTCTTATCAAAGCCAATATGTCAAAAACAACGAGAGTTCTTTGGCCCTTTAAAGACTTTAGTCTTTAAAGGGCCACAGAACTCTCGTTGCCAAAAACAACGTAGATGCTTCTATCCTTTGAGCTTTTCTTATCAAAGCCAATATGGCAAAAACAACGAGAGTTCTGTGCCAAAAACAACGTAGATGCTTCTATCCTTTGAGCTTTTCTTATCAAAGTCAATATGACAAAACAACGAGAGTTCCGTGGCCAAAAACAACGTAGATTCTTCTATCCTTTGAGCTTTTCTTATCAAAGCCACAGAACTCTCGTTGCCAAAAACAACGTAGATGCTTCTATCCTTTGAGCTTTTCTTATCAAAGCCAATATGACAAAACAACGAGAGTTCTGTGGCCAAAAACAACGTAGATTCTTCTATCCTTTGAGCTTTTCTTATCAAAGCCAATATGGCAAAAACAAAGAGAGTTCTGTGGCCCTTTGAAGACTTTAGTCTTTAGAGGGCCACAGAACTCTCGTTTCCAAAAACAACGTAGATGCTTCTATCCTTTGAGCATTTCTTATCAAAGCCAATATGTCAAAAACAAAGAGAGTTCTGTGGCCCTTTGAAGACTTTAGTCTTTAGAGGGCCACAGAACTCTCGTTGCCAAAAACAACGTAGATGCTTCTATCCTTTGAGCTTTTCTTATCAAAGCCAATATGGCAAAAACAACGAGAGTTCTGTGGCCAATAACAACGTAGATGCTTCTATCCTTTGAGCTTTTCTTATCAAAGCCAATATGGCAAAAACAACGAGAGTTCTGTGGCCCTTTAAAGACTTTAGTCTTTAAAGGGCCACAGAACTCTCGTTGCCAAAAACAACGTAGATTCTTCTATCCTTTGAGCTTTTCTTATCAAAGCCAATATGGCAAAAACAACGAGAGTTCTGTGGCCAATAACAACGTAGATGCTTCTATCCTTTGAGCTTTTCTTATCAAAGCCAATATGGCAAAAAAAACGAGAGTTCTGAGGCCCTTTAAAGACTTTAGTCTTTAAAGTGCCACAGAACTCTCGTTGCCAAAAACAAGGAAGATGCTTCTATCCTTTGAGCTTTTCTCATCAAAGCCAATATGGCAAAAACAACGAGGGTTCTGAGGCCCTTTAAAGACTTTAGTCTTTAAAGGGCCACAGAGCTCGCGTTGCCGAAAACAACGTAGATGCTTCTATCCTTTGAGCTTTTACTATCAAAGCCAATATGGCAAAAACAACGAGAGTTCTGTGGCCCTTTAAAGACTTTAGTCTTTAAAGGGCCACCTAACTCTCGTTCCCAAAAACAACGTAGATGTTTCTATCCTTGGAGCTTTTCTTATCAAAGCCAATATGACAAAACAACGAGAGTTTTGTGGCCAAAAACAACGTAGATTCTTCTATCCTTTGAGCTTTTCTTATCAAAGCCACAGAACTCTCGTTGCCAAAAACAACGTAGATGCTTCTATCCTTTGAGCTTTTCTTATCAAAGCCAATATGACAAAACAACGAGAGTTCTGTGGCCAAAAACAACGTAGATTCTTCTATCCTTTGAGCTTTTCTTATCAAAGCCACAGAACTCTCGTTGCCAAAAACAACGTAGATGCTTCTATCCTTTGAGCATTTCTTATCAAAGCCAATATGGCAAAAACAACGAGAGTTCTGTGGCCCTTTAAAGACTTTAGTCTTTAGAGGGCCACAGAACTCTCTTTGCCAAAAACAACGTAGATGCTTCTATCCTTCGAGCTTTTCTTATCAAAGCCAATATGGCAAAAACAACGAGAGTTCTGTGGCCAATAACAACGTAGATGCTTCTATCCTTTGAGCTTTTCTTATCAAAGCCAATATGGCAAAAACAACGAGAGTTCTGCGGCCCTTTAAAGACTTTAGTCTTTAAAGGGCCACAGAACTCTCGTTGCCAAAAACAACGTAGATGCTTCTATCCTTTGAGCTTTTCTTATCAAAGCCAATATGGCAAAAACAACGAGAGTTCTGTGGCCCTTTAAAGACTTTAGTCTTTAAAGGGCCACAGAACAATCGTTGCCAAAAACAACGTAGATGCTTCTATCCTTTGAGCATTTCTTATCAAAGCCAATATGGCAAAAACAACGAGAGTTCTGTGGCCCTTTAAAGACTTTAGTCTTTAGAGGGCCACAGAACTCTCGTTCCCAAAAACAACGTAGATGCTTCTATCCTTTGAGCTTTTCTTATCAAAGCCAATATGGCAAAAACAACGAGAGTTCTGTGGCCCTTTAAAGACTTTAGTCTTTAAAGGGCCACAGAACTCTCGTTGCCAAAAACAACGTAGATGCTTCTATCCTTTGAGCTTTTCTTATCATAGCCAATATGGCAAAAACAACGGGAGTTCTGTGGCCCTTTAAAGACTTTAGTCTTTAAAGGGCCACAGAACTCTCGTTGCCAAAAACAACGTAGATGCTTCTATCCTTTGAGCTTTTCTTATCAAAGCCAATATGGCAAAAACAACGAGAGTTCTCTGGCCAATAACAACGTAGATGCTTCTATCCTTTGAGCTTTTCTTATCAAAGCCAATATGGCAAAAACAACGAGAGTTCTGTGACAAAAACAACGTAGATGCTTCTATCCTTTGAGCTTTTCTTATCAAAGCCAATATGGCAAAAACAACGAGAGTTCTGTGCCAAAAACAACTTAGATGTTTCTATCCTTTGAGCTTTACTTATCAAAGCCAATATGGCAAAAACAACGAGAGTTCTGTGCCAAAAACAACGTAGATGCTTCTATCCTTTGAGCTTTTCTTATCAAAGCCAATATGGCAAAAACAACGAGAGTTCTTTAAACAACTAAAGTCTTTAAAGGGCCACAGAACTCTCGTTTCCAAAAAAAACGTAGATGCTTCTATCCTTTGAGCTTTTCTTATCAAAGCAATATAGCGAAAACAACGAGAGTTCTGTGGCCCTTTAAAGACTTTAGTCTTTAAAGGACCACAGAACTCTCGTTGCCAAAAACAACGTAGATGCTTCTATCCTTTGAGCTTTTCTTATCAAAGCCAATATGGCAAAAACAACGAGAGTTGTGTGGCCAAAAACAACGTAGATGCTTCTATCCTTTGAGCTTTTCTTATCAAAGCCAATATGGCAAAAACAACAAGAGTCTGTGGCCCTTTAGAGTCTTTAGTCTTTAAAGGGCCACAGAATTCTCGTTGCCAAAAACAACTTAGATGCTTCTATCCTTTGAGCTTTTCTTATCTAAGCCAATATGGCAAAAACAACGAGAGCTCTGTGGCCCTTTAAAGACTTTAGTCTTTAGAGGGCCACAGAACTCTAGTTCCGAAAAACAACGTAGATGCTTCTATCCTTTGAGCTTTTCTTATCAAAGCCAATATGGCAAAAACAACGAAAGTTGCCAAAAACAACGTAGATGCTTCTATCCTTTGCGCTTTTCTTATCAAAGCCAATATGGCAAAAAAAAACGAGAGTTCTGTTCCAAAAACAACGTAGATGCTTCTATCCTTTGAGCTTTTCTTATCTAAGCCAATATGGCAAAAACAACGAGAGTTCTGTGGCCCTTTAAAGACTTTAGTCTTTAAAGGGCCACAGAGCTCACCAAAAACAATGTAGATGCTTCTATCCTTTGAGCTTTTCTTATCAAAGCCAATATGGCAAAAACAACGAGAGTTCTGTGCCAAAAACAACGTAGATGCTTCTATCCTTTGAGCTTTTCTTACCAAAGCCAATATGGCAAAAACAACTAGAGTTCTGTGCCAAAAACAAAGTCGATTCTTCTATCCTTTGAGCTTTTCTTATCAAAGCCACAGAACTCTCGTTGCCAAAAACAACGTAGATGCTTCTATCCTTTGAGCTTTTCTTATCAAAGCCAATATGGCAAAAACAACGAGAGTTCTGTGGCCCTTTTAAGACTTTAGTCTTTAAAGTGCCACAGAACTCTCGTTGCCAAAAACAACGTAGATGCTTCTATCCTTTGAGCATTTCTTATCAAAGCCAATATGTCAAAAACAACGAGAGTTCTGTGGCCCTTTAAAGACTTTAGTCTTTAAAGGGCCACAGAACTCTCCTTGCCAAAAACAACGTAGATGCTTCTATCCTTTGAGCTTTTCTTATCAAAGCCAATATGGCAAAAACAACGAGAGTTCTGTGCCAAAAACAACGTAGATGCTTCTATCCTTTGAGCTTTTCTTATCAAAGTCAATATGACAAAACAACGAGAGTTCCGTGGCCAAAAACAACGTAGATTCTTCTATCCTATGAGCTTTTCTTATCAAAGCCACAGAACTCTCGTTGCCAAAAACAACGTAGATGCTTCTATCCTTTGAGCTTTTCTTATCAAAGCCAATATGACAAAACAACGAGAGTTCTGTGGCCAAAAACAACGTAGATTCTTCTATCCTTTGAGCTTTTCTTATCAAAGCCAATATGGCAAAAACAAAGAGAGTTCTGTGGCCCTTTGAAGACTTTAGTCTTTAGAGGGCCACAGAACTCTCGTTTCCAAAAACAACGTAGATGCTTCTATCCTTTGAGCATTTCTTATCAAAGCCAATATGTCAAAAACAAAGAGAGTTCTGTGGCCCTTTGAAGACTTTAGTCTTTAGAGGGCCACAGAACTCTCGTTGCCAAAAACAACGTAGATGCTTCTATCCTTTGAGCTTTTCTTATCAAAGCCAATATGGCAAAAACAACGAGAGTTCTGTGGCCAATAACAACGTAGATGCTTCTATCCTTTGAGCTTTTCTTATCAAAGCCAATATGGCAAAAACAACGAGAGTTCTGTGGCCCTTTAAAGACTTTAGTCTTTAAAGGGCCACAGAACTCTCGTTGCCAAAAACAACGTAGATTCTTCTATCCTTTGAGCTTTTCTTATCAAAGCCAATATGGCAAAAACAACGAGAGTTCTGTGGCCAATAACAACGTAGATGCTTCTATCCTTTGAGCTTTTCTTATCAAAGCCAATATGGCAAAAAAAACGAGAGTTCTGAGGCCCTTTAAAGACTTTAGTCTTTAAAGTGCCACAGAACTCTCGTTGCCAAAAACAAGGAAGATGCTTCTATCCTTTGAGCTTTTCTCATCAAAGCCAATATGGCAAAAACAACGAGAGTTCTGAGGCCCTTTAAAGACTTTAGTCTTTAAAGGGCCACAGAGCTCGCGTTGCCGAAAACAACGTAGATGCTTCTATCCTTTGAGCTTTTCTATCAAAGCCAATATGGCAAAAACAACGAGAGTTCTGTGGCCCTTTAAAGACTTTAGTCTTTAAAGGGCCACCTAACTCTCGTTCCCAAAAACAACGTAGATGTTTCTATCCTTGAGCTTTTCTTATCAAAGCCAATATGACAAAACAACGAGAGTTTTGTGGCCAAAAACAACGTAGATTCTTCTATCCTTTGAGCTTTTCTTATCAAAGCCACAGAACTCTCGTTGCCAAAAACAACGTAGATGCTTCTATCCTTTGAGCTTTTCTTATCAAAGCCAATATGACAAAACAACGAGAGTTCTGTGGCCAAAAACAACGTAGATTCTTCTATCCTTTGAGCTTTTCTTATCAAAGCCACAGAACTCTCGTTGCCAAAAACAACGTAGATGCTTCTATCCTTTGAGCATTTCTTATCAAAGCCAATATGGCAAAAACAACGAGAGTTCTGTGGCCCTTTAAAGACTTTAGTCTTTAGAGGGCCACAGAACTCTCTTTGCCAAAAACAACGTAGATGCTTCTATCCTTCGAGCTTTTCTTATCAAAGCCAATATGGCAAAAACAACGAGAGTTCTGTGGCCAATAACAACGTAGATGCTTCTATCCTTTGAGCTTTTCTTATCAAAGCCAATATGGCAAAAACAACGAGAGTTCTGCGGCCCTTTAAAGACTTTAGTCTTTAAAGGGCCACAGAACTCTCGTTGCCAAAAACAACGTAGATGCTTCTATCCTTTGAGCTTTTCTTATCAAAGCCAATATGGCAAAAACAACGAGAGTTCTGTGGCCCTTTAAAGACTTTAGTCTTTAAAGGGCCACAGAACAATCGTTGCCAAAAACAACGTAGATGCTTCTATCCTTTGAGCATTTCTTATCAAAGCCAATATGGCAAAAACAACGAGAGTTCTGTGGCCCTTTAAAGACTTTAGTCTTTAGAGGGCCACAGAACTCTCGTTCCCAAAAACAACGTAGATGCTTCTATCCTTTGAGCTTTTCTTATCAAAGCCAATATGGCAAAAACAACGAGAGTTCTGTGGCCCTTTAAAGACTTTAGTCTTTAAAGGGCCACAGAACTCTCGTTGCCAAAAACAACGTAGATGCTTCTATCCTTTGAGCTTTTCTTATCATAGCCAATATGGCAAAAACAACAGAGTTCTGTGGCCCTTTAAAGACTTTAGTCTTTAAAGGGCCACAGAACTCTCGTTGCCAAAAACAACGTAGATGCTTCTATCCTTTGAGCTTTTCTTATCAAAGCCAATATGGCAAAAACAACGAGAGTTCTCTGGCCAATAACAACGTAGATGCTTCTATCCTTTGAGCTTTTCTTATCAAAGCCAATATGGCAAAAACAACGAGAGTTCTGTGCCAAAAACAACGTAGATGCTTCTATCCTTTGAGCTTTTCTTATCAAAGCCAATATGGCAAAAACAACGAGAGTTCTGTGCCAAAAACAACTTAGATGTTTCTATCCTTTGAGCTTTACTTATCAAAGCCAATATGGCAAAAACAACGAGAGTTCTGTGCCAAAAACAACGTAGATGCTTCTATCCTTTGAGCTTTTCTTATCAAAGCCAATATGGCAAAAACAACGAGAGTTCTTTAAACAACTAAAGTCTTTAAAGGGCCACAGAACTCTCGTTTCCAAAAAAAACGTAGATGCTTCTATCCTTTGAGCTTTTCTTATCAAAGCAATATAGCGAAAACAACGAGAGTTCTGTGGCCCTTTAAAGACTTTAGTCTTTAAAGGACCACAGAACTCTCGTTGCCAAAAACAACGTAGATGCTTCTATCCTTTGAGCTTTTCTTATCAAAGCCAATATGGCAAAAACAACGAGAGTTGTGTGGCCAAAAACAACGTAGATGCTTCTATCCTTTGAGCTTTTCTTATCAAAGCCAATATGGCAAAAACAACAAGAGTCTGTGGCCCTTTAGAGTCTTTAGTCTTTAAAGGGCCACAGAGCTCGCGATGCCAAAAACAAAGTAGATGCTTCTATCTTTTGAGCTTTTCTTATCAAAGCCAATATGGCAAAAACGACGAGAGTTCTGTGCCAAAAACAACGTAGATGCTTCTATCCTTTGAGCTTTTCTTATCAAAGCCAATATGGCAAAAAAACGAGAGTTCTGTGGCCCTTTAAAGATAAAAGTCTTTAAAGGGCCACAGAACTCTCGTTGCCAAAAACAACGTAGATGCTTCTATCCTTTGAGCTTTTCTTATCAAAGCCAATATGGCAAAAACAACGAGAGTTCTGTGCCAAAAACAACGTAGATGCTTCTATCCTTTGAGCTTTTCTTATCAAAGCCAATATGGCAAAAACAACGAGTGTTCTGGGACCCTTTAAAGACTTTAGTCTTTAAAGGGCCACAGAGCTCTCGTTGCCAAAAACAACTTAGATGCTTCTATCCTTTGAGCTTTTCTTATCAAAGCCAATATGGCAAAAACAACGAGAGTTCTGTTCCAAAAACAACGCAGATGCTTCTATCCTTTGAGCTTTTCTTATCAAAGCCAATATGGCAAAAACAACGAGAGTTCTCTGGCCAAAAACAACGTAGATGCTTGTATCCTTTGAGCTTTTCTTATCAAAGCCAATATGGCAAAAACAACGAGAGTTCTGTGCCAAAAACAACGTAGATGCTTCTATCCTTTGAGCTTTTCTTATCAAAGCCAATATGACAAAAAAAAAACCGAGAGTTCTGTGCCAAAAACAACGTAGATGCTTCTATCCCTTGAGCTTTTCTTATCAAAGCCAATATGGTAAAAACAACGAGAGTTCTGTGGCCCTTTAAAGACTAAAGTCTTTAAAGGGCCATAGAACTCTCGTTGCCAAAAACAACGTAGATGCTTCTATCCTTTGAGCTTTTCTTATCAAAGCCAATATGGCAAAAACAACGAGAGTTCTGTGCCAAAAACAACTTAGATGCTTCTATCCTTTGAGCTTTACTTATCAAAGCCAATATGGCAAAAACAACGAGAGTTCTGTGCCAAAAACAACGTAGATGCTTCTATCCTTTGAGATTTTCTTATCAAAGCCAATATGGCAAAAACAACGAGAGTTCTTTAAACAACTAAAGTCTTTAAAGGGCCACAGAACTCTCGTTTCCAAAAAAAACGTAGATGCTTCTATCCTTTGAGCTTTTCTTATCAAAGCAATATAGCGAAAACAA
>NW_027133143.1:0-6640 GCF_026122565.2 Emydura macquarii macquarii | reverse complement strand
CGTTGTTTTTGCCAGATTGGCTTTGATAAGAAAAGCTCAAAGGATAGAAGCATCTACGTTGTTTTTGGTAACGAGAGTTCTGTGGCCCTATAAAGACATTAGTCTTTAAAGGGCCACAGAACTCTCGTTGTTTTTGCCATATTGGCTTTGATAAGAAAAGCTCAAAGGATATTGTTTTTGGCCACAGAACTGTCGTTGTTTTGTCATATTGGCTTTGATAAGAAAAGCTCAAAGGATAGAAGCATCTACGTTGTTTTTGGCAACGAGAGTTCTGTGGCCCTCTAAAGACTAAAATCTTTAAAGGGCCACAGAACTCTCGTTGTTTTTGTCATATTGGCTTTGATAAGAAAAGCTCAAAGGATAGAAGCATCTACGTTGTTTTTGGCAACGAGAGTTCTGTGGCACTTTAAAGACTTTAGTCTTTAAAGGGCCACAGAACTCTCGTTGTTTTTGCCATATTGGCTTTGATAAGAAAAGCTCAAAGGATAGAAGAATCTACGTTGTTTTTGGCCACAGAACTGTCGTTGTTTTGTCATATTGGCTTTGATAAGAAAAGCTCAAAGGATAGAAGCATCTACGTTGTTTTTGGCAACGAGAGTTCTGTGGCCCTCTAAAGACTAAAATCTTTAAATGGCCACACAACTCTCGTTGTTTTTGTCATATTGGCTTTGATAAGAAATGCTCAAAGGATAGAAGCATCTACGTTGTTTTTGGCAACGAGAGTTCTGTGGCACTTTAAAGACTAAAGTCTTTAAAGGGCCACAGAACTCTCGTTGTTTTTGCCATATTGGCTTTGATAAGAAAAGCTCAAAGGATAGAAGCATCTACGTTGTTTTTGGCAACGAGAGTTCTGTGGCCCTTTAAAGACTAAAATCTTTAAAGGGCCACAGAACTCTCGTTGTTTTTGCCATATTGGCTTTGATAAGAAAAGCTCAAAGGATAGAAGCATCTACGTTGTTTTTGGCAACGAGAGTTCTGTGGCCCTTTAAAGACTAAAGTCTTTAAAGGGCCACAGAACTCTCGTTGTTTTTGCCATATTGGCTTTGATAAGAAAAGCTCAAAGGATAGAAGCATCTACGTTGTTTTTGGCAACGAGAGTTCTGTGGCACTTTAAAGACTAAAGTCTTTAAAGGGCCACAGAACTCTCGTTGTTTTTGCCATATTGGCTTTGATAAGAAAAGCTCAAAGGATAGAAGCATCTACGTTGTTTTTGGCAACGAGAGTTCTGTGGCCCTATAAAGACTTTAGTCTTTAAAGGGCCGCAGAACTCTCGTTGTTTTGCCATATTGGCTTTGATAAGAAAAGCTCAAAGGATAGAAGCATCTACGTTGTTTTTGGCAACGAGAGTTCTGTGGCCCTTTAAAGACTAAAGTCTTTAAAGGGCCACAGAACTCTCGTTGTTTTTGCCATATTGGCTTTGATAAGAAAAGCTCAAAGGATAGAAGCATCTACGTTGTTTTGGCAACGAGAGTTCTGTGGCTCTTTAAAGACAAAAGTCTTTAAAGGGCCGCAGAACTCTCGTTGTTTTTGCCATATTGGCTTCTATAAGAAAAGCTCAAAGGATAGAAGCATCTTCATTGTTTTTGGCCACAGAACTCTCGTTGTTTTTGCCATATTGGCTTTGATAAGAAAAGCTCAAAGGATAGAAGCATCTACGTTGTTTTTGGCAACGAGAGTTCTGTGTCCCTCTAAAGACTAAAGTCTTTAAAGGGCCGCAGAACTCTCGTTGTTTTTGCCATATTGGCTTTGATAAGAAAAGCTCAAAGGATAGAAGCATCTACGTTGTTTTTGGCAACGAGAGTTCTGTGCCCCTATAAAGACTTTAGTCTTTAAAGGGCCACAGAACTCTCGTTGTTTTTGCCATATTGGCTTTGATAAGAAAAGCTCAAAGGATAGAAGCATCTACGTTGTTTTTGGCCACAGAACTCTCGTTGTTTTTGCCATATTGGCTTTGATAAGAAAAGCTCAAAGGATAGAAGCATCTACGTTGTTTTTGTCAACGAGAGTTCTGTGTCCCTCTAAAGACTAAAGTCTTTAAAGGGCCGCAGAACTCTCGTTGTTTTTGCCAGATTGGCTTTGATAAGAAAAGCTCAAAGGATAGAAGCATCTACGTTGTTTTTGGCAACGAGAGTTCTGTGGCCCTTTAAAGACTAAAGTCTTTAAAGGGCCAAGAAGCACTCTCGTTGTTTTTGCCATATTGGATTTGATAAGAAAAGCTCAAAGGATAGAAGCATCTTCATTGTTTTTAGCCACACAACTCTCGTTGTTTTTGCCATATTGGCTTTGATAAGAAAAGCTCAAAGGATAGAAGCATCTACGTTGTTTTTGGCAACGAGAGTTCTGTGGCACTTTAAAGACTAAAGTCTTTAAAGGGCAACAGAACTCTCGTTGTTTTTGCCATATTGGCTTTGATAAGAAAAGCTCAAAGGATAGAAGCATCTACGTTGTTTTTGGCAACGAGAGTTCTGTGGCCCTTTAAAGACTAAAGTCTTTAAAGGGCCACAGAACTCTCGTTGTTTTTGCCATATTGGCTTTGATAAGAAAAGCTCAAAGGATAGAAGAATCTACGTTGTTTTTGGCCACAGAACTGTCGTTGTTTTGTCATATTGGCTTTGATAAGAAAAGCTCAAAGGAAAGAAGCATCTACGTTGTTTTTGGCAACGAGAGTTCTGTGGCCCTCTAAAGACTAAAATCTTTAAAGGGCCACAGAACTCTCGTTGTTTTTGCCATATTGGCTTTGATAAGAAATGCTCAAAGGATAGAAGCATCTACGTTGTTTTTGGCAACGAGAGTTCTGTGGCACTTTAAAGACTAAAGTCTTTAAAGGGCCGCAGAACTCTCGTTGTTTTTGCCATATTGGCTTTGATAAGAAAAGCTCAAAGGATAGAAGAATCTACGTTGTTTTTGGCAACGAGAGTTCTGTGGCCCTTTAAAGACTAAAGTCTTTAAAGGGCCACAGAACTCTCGTTGTTTTTTTTTGCCAAATTGGCTTTGATAAGAAAAGCTCAAAGGATAGAAGCATCTACGTTGTTTTTGGCCACAGAACTCTCGTTCTTTTGTCATTTTGGCTTTGATAAGAAAAGCTCAAAGGATAGAAGCATCTACGTTGTTTTTGGCAACGAGAGTTCTGTGGCCCTTTAAAGACTTTAGTCTTTAAAGGGTCACAGAACTCTCGTTGTTTTTGCCATATTGGCTTTGATAAGAAAAGTTCAAAGGATAGAAGCATCTACGTTGTTTTTGGCACAGAACTCTCGTTGTTTTTGACATATTGGCTTTGATAAGAAAAGCTCAAAGGATAGAAGAATCTACGTTGTTTTTGGCACAGAACTCTCGTTGTTTTTGCCATATTGGCTTTGATAAGAAAAGCTCAAAGGATAGAAGCATCTACGTTGTTTTTGGCAACGAGAGTTCTGTGGCACTTTAAAGACTAAAGTCTTTAAAGGGCCGCAGAACTCTCGTTGTTTTTGCCATATTGGCTTTGATAAGAAAAGCTCAAAGGATAGAAGCATCTACGTTGTTTTTGGCAACGAGAGTTCAGTGGCCCTATAACGACTTTAGTCTTTAAAGGGCCACAGAACTCTCGTTGTTTTTGCCATATTGGCTTTGATAAGAAAAGCTCAAAGGATAGAAGCATCTACGTTGTTTTTGGCCACAGAACTTTCGTTGTTTTGTCATTTTGGCTTTGATAAGAAAAGCTCAAAGGATAGAAGCATCTACGTTGTTTTTGGCAACGAGAGTTCTGTGGCCCTTTAAAGACTTTAGTCTTTAAAGGGTCACAGAACTCTCGTTGTTTTTGCCATATTGGCTTTGATAAGAAAAGTTCAAAGGATAGAAGCATCTACGTTGTTTTTGGCACAGAACTCTCGTTGTTTTTGCCATATTGGCTTTGATAAGAAAAGCTCAAAGGATAGAAGAATCTACGTTGTTTTTGGCACAGAACTCTCGTTGTTTTTGCCATATTGGCTTTGATAAGAAAAGCTCAAAGGATAGAAGAATCTACGTTGTTTTTGGCACAGAACTCTCGTTGTTTTGTCATTTTGGCTTTGATAAGAAAAGCTCAAAGGATAGAAGCATCTACGTTGTTTTTGGCAAAGAGATCTGTGGCCCTCTAAAGACTAAAATCTTTAAAGGGCCACAGAACTCTCGTTGTTTTTGCCATATTGGCTTTGATAAGAAAAGCTCAAAGGATAGAAGCATCTACGTTGTTTTTGGCAACGAGAGTTCTGTGGCCCTTTAAAGACTAAAGTCTTTAAAGGGCCACAGAACTCTCGTTGTTTTTGCCATATTGGCTTTGATAAGAAATGCTCAAAGGATAGAAGCATCTACATTGTTTTTGGCAACGAGAGTATTGTGGCACTTTAAAGACTAAAGTCTTTAAAGGGCCACAGAACTCTCGTTGTTTTTGACATATTGGCTTTGATAAGAAAAGCTCAAAGGATAGAAGCATCTACGTTGTTTTTGGCAACGAGAGTTCTGTGGCTCTTTAAAGACAAAAGTCTTTAAAGGGCCGCAGAACTCGTTGTTTTTGCCATATTGGCTTCGATAAGAAAAGCTCAAAGGATAGAAGCATCTTCATTGTTTTTGGCCACAGAACTCTCGTTGTTATTGCCATATTGGCTTTGATAAGAAAAGCTCAAAGGATAGAAGCATCTACGTTGTTTTTGGCAACGAGAGTTCTGTGGCCCTTTAAAGACTAAAGTCTTTAAAGGGCCACAGAACTCTCGTTGTTTTTGCCATATTGGCTTTGATAAGAAAAGCTCAAAGGATAGAAGCATCTACGTTGTTTTTGGCCACAGAACTCTCGTTGTTTTGTCATTTTGGCTTTGATAAGAAAAGCTCAAAGGATAGAAGCATCTACGTTGTTTTTGGCAACGAGAGTTCTGTGGCCCTTTAAAGACTTTAGTCTTTAAAGGGTCACAGAACTCTCGTTGTTTTTGCCATATTGGCTTTGATAAGAAAAGTTCAAAGGATAGAAGCATCTACGTTGTTTTTGGCACAGAACTCTCGTTGTTTTTGACATATTGGTTTTGATAAGAAAAGCTCAAAGGATAGAAGAATCTACGTTGTTTTTGGCACAGAACTCTCGTTGTTTTTGCCATATTGGTTTCGATAAGAAAAGCTCAAAGGATAGAAGCATCTACGTTGTTTTTGGCAACGAGAGTTCTGTGGCCCTCTAAAGACTAAAATCTTTAAAGGGCCACAGAACTCTCGTTGTTTTTGCCATATTGGCTTTGATAAGAAAAGCTCAAAGGATAGAAGCATCTACGTTGTTTTTGGCAACGAGAGTTCTGTGGCACTTTAAAGACTAAAGTCTTTAAAGGGCCGCAGAACTCTCGTTGTTTTTGCCATATTGGCTTTGATAAGAAAAGCTCAAAGGATAGAAGCATCTACGTTGTTTTTGGCAACGAGAGTTCAGTGGCCCTATAACGACTTTAGTCTTTAAAGGGCCACAGAACTCTCGTTGTTTTTGCCATATTGGCTTTGATAAGAAAAGCTCAAAGGATAGAAGCATCTACGTTGTTTTTGGCCACAGAACTTTCGTTGTTTTGTCATTTTGGCTTTGATAAGAAAAGCTCAAAGGATAGAAGCATCTACGTTGTTTTTGGCAACGAGAGTTCTGTGGCCCTTTAAAGACTTTAGTCTTCAAAGGGTCACAGAACTCTCGTTGTTTTGCCATATTGGCTTTGATAAGAAAAGTTCAAAGGATAGAAGCATCTACGTTGTTTTTGGCACAGAACTCTCGTTGTTTTTGCCATATTGGCTTTGATAAGAAAAGCTCAAAGGATAGAAGAATCTACGTTGTTTTTGGCACAGAACTCTCGTTGTTTTTGCCATATTGGCTTCGATAAGAAAAGCTCAAAGGATAGAAGCATCTACGTTGTTTTTGGCAACGAGAGTTCTGTGGCCCTCTAAAGACTAAAATCTTTAAAGGGCCACAGAACTCTCGTTGTTTTTGCCATATTGGCTTTGATAAGAAAAGCTCAAAGGATAGAAGCATCTACGTTGTTTTTGGCAACGAGAGTTCTGTGGCACTTTAAAGACTAAAGTCTTTAAAGGGCCACAGAACTCTCGTTGTTTTTGCCATATTGGCTTTGATAAGAAATGCTCAAAGGATAGAAGCATCTACATTGTTTTTGGCAACGAGAGTTCTGTGGCACTTTAAAGACTAAAGTCTTTAAAGGGCCGCAGAACTCTCGTTGTTTTTGCCATATTGGCTTTGATAAGAAAAGCTCAAAGGATAGAAGCATCTACGTTGTTTTTGGCAACGAGAGTTCTGTGCCCCTATAAAGACTTTAGTCTTTAAAGGGCCACAGAACTCTCGTTGTTTTTGCCATATTGGCTTTGATAAGAAAAGCTCAAAGGATAGAAGCATCTACGTTGTTTTTGGCAACGAGAGTATTGTGGCACTTTAAAGACTAAAGTCTTTAAAGGGCCACAGAACTCTCGTTGTTTTTGACATATTGGCTTTGATAAGAAAAGCTCAAAGGATAGAAGCATCTACGTTGTTTTGGCAACGAGAGTTCTGTGGCTCTTTAAAGACAAAAGTCTTTAAAGGGCCGCAGAACTCTCGTTGTTTTTGCCATATTGGCTTCGATAAGAAAAGCTCAAAGGATAGAAGCATCTTCATTGTTTTTGGCCA
>NW_027133142.1:0-66801 GCF_026122565.2 Emydura macquarii macquarii | reverse complement strand
CCATACACCAAGGAGGGCTCTTTTCTTTATTACGACACTTAGCTGCAATGTGTCCATCTTGGCCACACTGACTTCTCCTTCACCACAGCCAGGGGCTCTCTAGGCCTGACAGTCTTAGCTCGGTCCCTGGTACTACGTAGCTCAGCTAACTCTTCTGTCAAGACCTGCATTTGCTGGGCAAGTTCCTCTCTGCTGCTTACCATCAGTATACTTGCCATCCACAGGGATGCTGTGATGTCTGGTTCAGCTGGGTGGGCTTCCCATAGCTCATTGGCGTCCAGTCTTTCTTCCTCCTCTCTGATCTCTTTCATCAGCTGGGAGAAACTGGGGGGATTTTCCAGTCATCCTTTTAACTGTAGATGAGGCAGAATTGGGCTCTGAGACCAAACCCCGCATACAATTTGGACCAATCTAGTCTGGTCCATTTGCTTAGCAGTCACTGGTCTCCTCAGGACAGCCCTCTGCAATGGTTTCTCCAACCTCTGTACATAGGCTGAAACTTTCTCACCCTTTTGCTGTCTGGTGCTAAAGAACTTACAGTAGATGTCCTCAGAGCCCTCTGCTCTCCCAAAGGTGTGATTTAGGGCCTCTAGACATTCCTTCACACTGGCTTCAGGATTAGTGATTCTCAGGGTGCGAATCACATCTAATGCTGGGCCGCTGAGGCTCTCCAATAGACATCTTCACTTCTCTGCTTCTGGTGCTGCCCACTCCTGCAGCACTTCAGTGGTGTGTTCCAACCAGAGTTCGAACTCCTCTTCCCCAGGTATTGGGATGAGACTTCCAGCAAAGAACCTTAACTTACGGTAGGGTCTTGACGTACAATGGGACAGCACTACCCTTTCCAATGCTTGCCCTAGGGCCTTGACCCAGTCATCGGGTGAGGCTGCAGCCCCCAAGCTTGGGGCTGCTGAGTCAGGACCCAACCTATTTGGCATATTAGCCATCAGACCAATATGATTTCTTCCAATTATACAGCATGGTTCTCCCAATTTAATGGATCACTCAACATGTGCTTGCGAGGGGTACTGACCCAGAGATCCTGGACGAGCCCCCCAAAATCGAACCCTTCTGCCAGACAGAGTCGGCAGCAGCAAGGGCTGGGTTCTATATTTAGGGATCCCTGTCAATGATACAACACCAAACTCGCTCGAGCCCCCACCCTGTCACCAGGGAAATCAGACACTATCCCCTGGGCACCCCCAAAGGGCAATACTTCCCCTCTTACAAGCACAGAGTCTGAGTTTGGAAAGTAAACCTTTCAATAACAGAAAGGAAGTAATACAGCACTGGTTTAGGAAACAGTGCAAACAGAATTCAGGAACTCAATGAGCCAAACCCATCCCAGAGTACGGGGCATGTCCTTCACCTCTCCCTTCTTTCTCTCCCCTGTACCAACCACTGTAGTTGCAATGTCCATCTCTCGGTTGGGGCTCAGCCAGTCCCCCTCTGCAAGCTCCTGCTGGACACAGGCTTGACCAGGCCTCCTCCGCTGCTGCCTCCCGCCAATTCCAGGCCTCACCAAGTCCCCGCTGCTGGCTCTCACTGTCTGCCGACACCAACCGCTCCTGGTTCTCGCCGTCTGCTGGCCCCCTCTGTCTAGAGATGCTAACCAATCCTGGCGTCTGCAGGAGCTGATCGCTCCTGGCTTCTGCTGTCTGCTGGTACTGACCGATCCCACCGTCTGCTGGCATTGACCGCTGTTGCTCCTGCCAGCTACTGGTGCCGACTGATCCTGCCATCTCAGGTGCTGCCCGCTGCCGGCACCTCTCTGGTGGTTGTCAGTCAAGGTTTCCCAGTCTCTCTAGGGATTCAGCCCTTAGTGAATTTCAGCTCATGGGAAAACCTTCTGCTGACACAGAAGCAACTTCCCTGCTTTTATCAAACAAAAGCCTCCAAGAGGAATCATTAGTTCTACCATTTAATAGTGGGAGGAGATCATCAACCCAGGCCTGAGGGTAGCCCTTTGGCAAGGCTAGTACAATCTCAATAGAAGACTGCTCACCCCTCCCTATGCTGAAACATCCGTTTGCCACCCTTTTTGGGCTCTATTTGGATTAGAGTGATTTTTTTATCAGAACAAGCTAAACACAGATCTGATGCCATTTGTTCATACAAACGAAGGACAAGATTTCATTACCCTTGCAGTTAACACAAAAGTGACTTGTAACACAATACCAGACACATTGATCATTTGCCAGCATGCTCAACACTTAGTGTGCTTATGCAATATGCTGAGTACTTAATTGTACTCCTGCAAATACAAAGCCCAATACAAATAACGTGCCCCCCTTTCAGCTGCTGAGCAGGGAGAGTGCCACTTAGACACTCAGACCTTGCTTACATCACTATGACTTCTCTGGTGGGCTTTCACCTTGTACAAATGGATTTCTCCCTGTCTACCTCCCGCTATGGACCAGGCATGTCATAGATACTTGATGTGAGCAACTGCCTTCCCCTCAGCAGTAGTCATGCCTTTCTCGACCCAGACAGGCATCCAGTCAATAAATGCTCGAATGACCCATTCAGAGTCAAAGCATATAAACAAATTCCTATGTTGGTCCATAGCATCTAATACCAACAGGACTACCACTACTTCGGCAGTCTAAGCAGAAGGGGGTCTTACAGTTCCTTGCAAGATGTCTTTGTTCTCTAATCTCAGGGCAGCATAGAATCATAGAAGATTAGGGTTGAAAAGGACCTCAGAAGGTCATCTAGTCCAACCCCCTCCTCAAAGCAGGACCAACCCCAACTGAATAATCCCAGCCAGGGCTTTGTCAAGTCGGGCCTTAAAAACCTCTAAGGATGAAGATTACATCACATCCTTAGGTAAC
Source organism: Emydura macquarii macquarii (assembly GCF_026122565.2). NCBI lineage: Eukaryota > Metazoa > Chordata > Testudines > Chelidae > Emydura > Emydura macquarii. The sequence goes on along the minus strand of NW_027133142.1, from coordinate 63,967 downwards.
CCATTCCAGTACTTCACTACCTTCCTAGTGAAAAAGTTTTTCCTAGTATCCAATCTAGACCTCCTCCACTACGCTTGAGACCATTGTTCCTACTTCTGTCATCTACTGCCAATGAAAACAGCCTAGCTCCATCCTCCCTGGAACCCTGTTTCAGGTACTTAAAGGCTGCTTTCAAATCTCCCCTCATTCTTCTCTTCTGCAGACTAAAGAAGCTTAGTTCCCTCAGCATCTCTTCATAAGTCATGTGTTCCAGTCCCCAAATCATTTTTGTTGCCCTCCTCTGGACTCTCTCCAATTTGTTCACATCCTTTCTGTAGTGAGAGGCCCAAATCTGGACACAGTACTCCAAATGAGGCCTCATCGGTGCTGATTAGAGGGGAATAATCACTTCCCTCGATCTGCTGGCAATGCTCCTACTAATGCAGCCCAATATGCCGTTAGCCTTCCTGGCAATAAGGGCACACTCTTGACTCATATCCAGCTTCTTGTCCTCTGTAACCCCCAGGTCCTTTTCTGAAGAACTGCTACCTAGCCAGTCGCTCCCCAGTCTGTTGCAGTGCATGGGATTCTTCCATCCTAAGAGCAGGATTCTGCACTTGTCCTTGTTGAACCTCATCAGATTTCTTTTGGTCCAATCCTCTAATTTGTCTAGGTCATTCTGTATCCTATCCCTGCCCTCCAGTGTATCTACCACTCCCCACAGCTTAGTGTCATCTGCAAATTTTCTGAGGGTGCAATCCACCCCATCCTCCAGATCATTAATGAAGATGTTGAACAAAACCAGCACCGACTTCTGGGGCACTCCACTTGTTACTGGCTGCCAACTAGACATTGAGCCGTTGATCACTTCCCAATGAGCCCGATGATCTCGCCAGCTCTCTATCTATCTTATAGTCCATTCATCCAACCTATACTTCTTTAACTTGCTGATAAGAATACTGTGGGAGACAGTATCAAAAGCTTTGCTAAAGTCAAGGTGTACCAAGTTCATCACTTTCCGCACATCCACAGATCAGTCATCCCATCATAGAAGGCAATCAGGTTAGTCAGACATGACTTGCCCTTGGTGAATCCATGCTGACTGTTCCTGATCAACTTCCTCTCTTCCAAGTGCCTCAAAATGGATTCTTTGAGGACCTACTCCATGATTTTTCCAGGGATTGAGGTGAGGCTGACTGGTCTGTAGTTTTCTGGATCCTGCTTCTTCCCTTTTTTGTAGATGGGCACTATATTTGCCTTTTTCCAATCATCTGGGACGTCCCCCAATTGCCATGAGTTTTCAAAGATAATGGCCAATGGCTCTGCAATCACAATAGTCAACTCCTTCAGCACCCTTGGATGCATTGCATCTGTCCCCATGGACTTGTGCATGTCCAGTCTTTCTAAATAGTTCTGAACCTGTTCTTTCACCACTGAGGGATGTTCACCTCCTCCCCATTCTGTACTGCCCAGACAGTAGTCTGGGAACTGACCTTGTATGTGAAGACAGAGGCAAAAAAGCATTGGGTACTTGCTTTTTTCCACATCATGTCACTAGGTTGCCTCCCCCATTCTGTAAGGGGCTCACACTTTCCCTGACCTTCTTCTTGTTACTAACATATCTGTAGAAACCCTTCCTATTACCCTTCATGTCCCTTGCTAGCTGCAACTCCATTTGTGCTTTGGCCTCCCTGATTTCACTCCTGCATGCTCGAGCAGTGTTTTTAAACTCCTCCCTGGTCATCTAACCAAGCTTCCACTTCTTGTAAGCTTCCTTTTTGTCTTTAAGCTCACCAAAGACTTCTTTGTTAAGCCAAGCTGGTTGCCTGCCATATTTGCTATTCTTTCTGCACATTGGGATGGTTTGTTCCTGTGCCGTCAATAAGGTTTCTTTAAAATACAGCCAGCTCTCTTGGACTCCTTTCCCCTTCATATTAGCCTCCCAGGGCATCATCATCTCCCTGAGGGAGTCAAAGTCTGTTTTTCTGAAGTCCAGGGTCCATATTCTGCTGTTCTCTTTTCTTCCTTTTGTCAGGATCCTAAACTCGACCATCTCATGGTCACTGCTGCCCAGATGACCACCCTTTTCTAGTTCCCCTACCAATTCTTCCCTGTTTGTGAGCAGCAGGTCAAGAGGAGCATGGCCCCTAGTAGGTTCCTCCAGCACTTGCACCAGGAAGTTGTCCGCAACACTCTCCAAAAACTTCCTGGATTGTCTGTGCTCTGCTGTATTGTTCTCCCAGCAGATTTCATGGTGATTGAAGTCCCCTATGAGAACTAGGTCCTGTGAAATGGAAAATTTCCCTAGTTGTCTGAAGAAAGTCTCGTCTATCTCAACCTCCTGGTTTGGTATTACAGATGCTCACCACGACATCACTCTTGGTGCTCTTGCCTCTAAACTTAACCCAGAGGCTCTCAACAGGCTTTTCTCCAGTTTCATACCGGAGCTCTGAGCAATCGTAGTGCTCTCTTACATACAGTAAAAACAACGAGAGTGCTGTAGCACCATAAAGACTAACACATTTCTGCGGGCATAAGCTTATGTGGGCTGCAACCCACTACGTCAGATTACATATAGTGCAAATCCTCCACCTTTTCTCCCCTGCCTGTCCTTTCTGAACAGTTTATACTCATCCACGACAGTTCTCCAGTTGTGTGAATTACCCCACCAAGTCTCATTTATTCCAATCACACCATAGTTTCTTGACTGTGCCAGGACTTCCAATTCCTCCTGCTTGTTTCCCAGGCTTCTTGCGTTTGTTTGTAGGCACCTAAGATAACTAGCCAATTGCCCTACTTTCTGAGTATGAATCAGGAGGCCTCCCCTGTTGCACCCTCTTCCTTGCGCTTCCTCCTGGTGTCCCGCTTCCCCACTTACCACTGGGCTAAGATCCCCATCCCGCAGTGAACCTAGTTTAAAGCCCTCCTCATAAGGTTAGCCAGCCTGCCTGCGAAGATGCTCTTCCCTCTTTTTGTTAGGTGGATCCCACCTCTTCCTAGCATCTGTCTTCCTGGAACAACATCCCATGATCAAAGAATCGAAAGCCTTCTCTCTGACACCACCTGCGTAACCATGCATTTACTTCTGCAATTTGATGGTCCCTACCTGGGCCTTTTCCTTCAACAGGGAGGATGGATGAGAACACCTCTTGTACCTCAAACTCCTTTATCCTTCTTTCCACATAGTCTTTCCACACAGTCTACAGTGATCCGCTCAAGGTCGTTCTTGGCAGTGTCACTGGTACCCACATGAAGAAGTAGGAAGGGGGAATGGTCTGAGGGCTTGATAAGTCTTGGCAGACTCTCCATCACATCTTGAATTCTAGCTCCAGGCAAGCAGCACAGTTCCCAAGTTTCCCCATCCGGACAGCAGATGGTCCCCCTTAGGAGAGAGTCCCCAACCACCACCACCCATCTCTTTCTCTTGGGAGTGGTGATCGTGGAACCCCCATCCCTAGGACAATGTATCCCATGCCTTCTGATCGAAGGGGTCTTCTTCTGATCCCTTCCCTCAGATGAATCTTCCAAACTGTTCTCCTCCGTAGTACCTGTGCAGAGATCCTGAAAACGATTGCTTACCTCTATCTGCACTGGGGATATATGGGTTATCCTCTTTCTTCTTCTGGAGATCACATGCTGCCAAATTTTCTTCCCCGTTCTTCAGTTTCATTTGCACCACGCTCTCTGATTCTTCCACATGCTGTGTCTGCAGTAACAAATCGTGACTCCTCTCCAGAAAGTCTTCATTTTCTCTGATGCAATGCAGGGTTGATAGTTGGGTCTCTAGTCCTTTAACATTTTCTTCCAATATGGAGACCAGCTTGCACTTCATACAGATGAAGTCACTTCTATCCTCTGAAAGAAAGACAAACATGGCACACATTAGGGAACTTATATCTTTTGGAGCAGGCAGTTTCCCAGTCAATTCTACTTTTGGAGTGTCTGGTTTTCGTTCACTCACTCCTAGTTGTACTCCCAAATATGTGACTTGCTGGGTTACCATTGGTGCCTTCATTGGATTAACTAAGAATCCTGCAGACTTAATCTTGCACAAGACTTCCTCCAGCCTTTCAAGGTTCTCCTCTCTCGTCATTGAAACGAGGATGTCATCCACATAGGACAGCACCAGATCCTTGGTTGGGAAGCTGTCTCACATCTTCGCAACTTGCTGGTGACAAATAGTTGGGGCGTTGTGCAGATGTTGTGGCAGTCTCGTGAATGTATATTGCCTGCTGCCAAAGGTGAAAGCAAATTTATGCCAGTCTCTTTTGTCCAATGGAATAGAAAAGCATGTATTAGACAAATCTAACACAGTAAACCACCTTGCTCCAGATGTTACAGCAGCTAGAACGTCATGGAATTTCACAACAATTGGAGCCAGTCGTGGAGTAACCTTATTCAGCTCTCTGTAATCAACAGTGAGCATCCACGTACGTTGGTGAGACTTGATGTCCGGCCAAATAGGTGAATTACAGGGGCTGCATACTTCCATGAGCACACCTTGATGTACCAGGGACACTATGGTTTCCTTCAAACTGAACTCTGCCTGCTGAACTGCTATACCCCCTAGCTTCTTCAGGGTGTCAATTCCCAAAATCCCTTCATCCTCTAGACTTTGAAGGCCAAATGAGTTTTTAATCTGGTTACCTATTATACAATTCAGAGGCTTGGTGAAAGGTGCAACATTGCTTTTCCCATTATAACCCTCCAACGACAAGGTCCCTCAAACAGGTAGCTTCTCTTTCATAGAAGTCGAGCTTATGATTGACACTGTGGCGCCCATGTCAAATAACAAATTCTGATTAAATTTCCCAAACTCCCCTATGAACATAGCATTTACCACAGATCTCCCTCACCTATCCAGTAAGCTAGGCGCCACAGTACTGGGGGGAGATTGGGGAGCTGGGCACCTTCATTGGAGAGTACCACTCTCTGATTCCAAGTTGAGGGCAGTGGCCTTCTTTTCCTGGTGTTGAGCAAGCCTACAGATCAACTCCCAGAACTCATACTTCAACAGTCGCTTCCAGATAAGATTTCAGAATAACCTTTCCTCCTCCCTCTAGTTATTGTTGAATCGACCCCTCTCTTGGGCCTGGAATTTGCCACTCTTCACTGGGGCATCCTTATTCTGGGAGCCCTTTGTCTTCACTCTCCTGGAAGTTACCACGGACACCCTCCTCTTCTCAGTGAAGCTTGTACGTCTCTCAGATGAGCTTCAATCCTCACCAGTGTAGAATCGGGAGCAATCCTTGGATCAGCACTTCTCGAAATTCTGGAGTATCTACCATAGTCACGCCAGCCACCCTTGCCAGAATCTTCTTCCTTTGGATGTAAGGTTCGGGATGTTCTCCGATCTGTTGTTTATCGACGTAGAATTTCCCAATCAGTTTTACACTGTGAAAATAGAAATGATATATTCCCTTAAATAACTGTAGCTTCTTGACTACATTACCTACTTGGAGCTCTCTTGGCAATGAAGAGAACTCCTCCCCAAACATGCATTCCCTGACAAGGGTCCGAGATATCCTCCTTGCTAATGGCAGGCAGCTTGCTAGGTTTAGCCAACCAATCTATTAGGGTCTCTCGATTGAGAGGCCCCAGGGTCTTTCCTATCACTCGGGTCTGCTCTGGAGCGTTAGGCCTTGATCTCTCAGCAGGTCTCCATGGGTCTGGAGGAGACACTGCAACTCATGATAGTTGTACTTATCGAGCCATGGGTGCCTTTGACCCTATCCCCTCCTGGGGCCCTGAGTGCCGCAGCTCTCTTCCACACCCAGGGGCAGAACTGTGAAATGGACTCGGTCTTTTTCCCAGACAAAAATGTCCTCCTTGCTCTCTGATCCCTTCTCCTTCGAGTTGGAGTCAGAGCTATGTGAGCACAAAGGATCCCGCTTCATGGCAGCAATCTCTCCCTGTGCTTTTCCTTTAGGGCATTAACCTTTCTATTGCAGGCAACATGACATGCCTGCTCTCCCTTGGGTTCCTTAATCTTGGCCACCAACTTACGGATAGCTGTCTGTGCTTCCTCTAACTTAATGGAGAGCACGCAGACCTCTCTGTCCCTCTTCCCTACAATAGAAGATAGGTCTCGGACCTGAGCATTCAGCCCATTGATTTGAGAAGATTACCTGGGCGTTTTGGTGTTCAACCACTCTATCTTCCCATTCAGATTGCCTACCTCCTTATCCCTCTTCCCCAGTGCCTCATGCAGCTGGGTGATCTCTAGGGTTTGCTTCCCAACACACCCTTCCCACTCCTGGGCTACCTCAGCCAGGCCAGAGAGAAGTGCTCCCTTCCTGACTTTCCTAAAAGGCCGGGGACGAGCTCCCATGAACTTTTCCCAACACTTGCACAGATCAATGTACGCTGTGTTCCCACGGAACAATCCTCCCTCCCAGAGATTTCAGCCCTTTCCAAAATCATTAAGACTCCAGTCCAAACAATTGTTATTTGACTCCTTCTTCCATTCGGACAGGCCGAACTTCTAAGTGCCATTCTTTTCCTTGAGCGCACTGACACTTTCACAAGGGAATTCAGCTCTACCAATCACTTGCCGGCATAGGACTTTCCAACTCTGATGAGCCTTCCCCGGCTCATCTCTGCTTACCACTGCTTTCGGTAGTATAACCGAGGCAATGCCAACCCTTCACAGACTGCACTTGATTTGCCCGCAGGCAAAGTCTCTGCCTCTCTAACTAGACAACTACTGCTTACCTTAGGTGAAGCCTGGACACTTATGTCCATGAGCTATAAAAGCCCAGCAGCAATACTGTACACTCTTTCCAGTGGGAGATTACGTGCTGCACACACTTTGGCACAACCTTCAGTTTGCTGTGGTAACACAAGTCACCACCACAGCACCTAGGGTTGCCTAGCAGGGAGGCACGCAAGGCCTCAACCATCTGGAACACAAGGCAAATGGCTGCGGATACCCGCTCTGTCACACAAGGCCGTTTCCCAGCATGCAAGGCTGCCAGGAGGTGGAGAGAACCCACCTTCAGGGGCACAGAAGGCTCTGAAGCTCCCAACACACAGTTGGGTCAAGCAAGTGAAACCACCCCCCCGGGCACAAAAGACCCTTGCCTTGCACAAGGCTGGCAGAGAGCAGGGAGTCAACCACTCTCAGACACACGCTAGGTCCAAGGCTCCCAATGCAAGACTGGGTTGAAGCAGAGGAAAACCGCTTCCTGGACACACAGTCCTGTGACACCAATCGCCTCTGGAGCTGCAGCCAGAGCCTACTCCAGAGTCCTACCCAAGGTGAATGTAATGTCCTCCCATTCCAAAATTAACCACTGACATTCTGGCCAGCAATACAAGACTCACGCAGCCACACACGGCTTACCGCTCCCTCCTGCGCAGCCAATGGACTGCAGAGGACCACTCCGAGCAAACAATGCTTAAAATCTACAACTGCTGCGGTGTCCTGCTGCGGTCGCCACACATCACAGGGAGCATATGAAATCTATAAAAGTCTGATTCAGACACCACTTATTTGCATCTATCAATGAGGCAGTAATTGATTTTAACCAAGGAAGCAGTCTAGTTAGGGAATTAAAAACTGGGATTTAGGTTGCTCAGGGGTGAATACAAAAGATAATAAAACCTCGGACCCTAATGCACCTAAAAAACACAAACTCTGATTTTAGATAGTAAATAAAACAGACATTTTTGCTTCTTCCCACAGGATGCTGAAACACTGATGTTGACAGGCAGAGAAACAGCTGAAGCAGGAACCGGATCAGGAACACAGGAACCAGGAACACAGGAGCAGGTAAGTAGGTTAGTGATGGGATGGTTTCTTCTTCCCAGGAACAACTGGAACACTGTGGAAGGACAGTCTGCCTGCTCTCTAGAGACCTGCCTCACTGGCTGCATTTAGGGTGGACACCCCCGCCCAAAGGGACCATTAACCTATATAGTCCCAATCAGACCAATCAGAAGCCAGGATTTTTCTGCTTCTCGGGCCTTGCACATAGCCCTAATCTAGGTACACATGGCACCAAGAGTCACTATTCACAACCCTATTAAGACATTCCACTTTTGAAAGTTTGAAAGTACACAGGTCACACAATTTATCAAGATGGACAGTGCCAATACAACTATAGAAGGGGAGGGAAAGCAAAAGGAATCATTATGCTCTAACATTTGGGATTCACAGTTTGACCTTGGCTCCTCTGGGCCTGGAAGTTCAGAGCCCTGACAGCTATGCGCCTGGCAGCTCTTAGTCCTGACACTTCTCGGTCTAGAAGTACAGAGCCCCAGGACTTCTGCGCTTGGCAGTTCAGACCCTGCCACAGCTGGGTCTGGCAGTTCGGAGCCCCGACAACTATGGGCCGGGCAGTCCTTAGTCCCGACACTTCTGGGCCTGGCAGTACAGAGCCCCTAGATTTCTGGGCTTCGCAGTTCAGACCGTACCACATCAGAGCCTGGCAGTTCAGAACCATGACAGCTATTGGCCTGGCAGCTATTAGTCCTGACACTTCTCAGCCTGGTAGTACAGAGCCCAAGGAATTTTGGGCTTGGCAGCTCAGACCATGTTACATCTGGGCCTCGCAGATCAGAGCTCCGACATCTATGGGCCTGGCAGTTCTTAGTCCCGACACGTGTGGGCCTGACAGTACAGAGCCCAGGGACTAATGGACTTGGAAGATCAGACACCTCCATATCTGAGACTGGGAGTTCAGAGCCCTGATACTATGGGCCTAAACGTTCATTGTCTTGACACTTCTGGGCCAGGCAGTACAGACCCTGCCACAGCTGAGCCTCTCAGTTCAAAGCCTCAACACCTATCGGCCTGGCAGTTCTTAGTCCCCACACTTGTGGGCCTGGCAGTACAGAGCCCCGGGACTCCTGCTATTGGGAGTTCAGACTATGCCACATCTGCACCTGTCACTTTAGAACCCAGAAACCTATGGGCCTGGCAGTTCTCAGTCCCGACACTTGTGGGCCTTGCAGTACAGAGCCCCAGGACTTTTGGGCTTGGCATTTCAGACCCTGCCACATCTGCACTTTGCAGTTTAGAGCCCAGAACCCTATGGGCTGGCAGTTCTTAGTCCCGACAAGTGTGGGCCTGGCAGTACAGACCCCCAGGAATTCTACGCTTGGCAGTTTAAACCGTGCCAAGGCCTGGGCTTGGCGTTTTCGAGCCCCGACCACGCTGGGCATGGCCATCCCTAGTCCCGACATTTGTGGTCCTGGCAGTACAGAGCCCCGGGACATATGGGCCTGGCAGTAAACAGCCCCAGGACTTTTGGGCTTGGCATTTCAGACTCTGCCACTTCTGCACTTTGCAGTTTAGACCCCAGAACCATGTGGGCTGGCAGTTCTTAGTCCCGACACTTGTGGGCCTGGCAGTACAGAGCCCCGGGACTTCTGAGCTTCGAAGTTCAGACCATGCCACATCTGGGTCTGCAATTTCAGAGCCCCAACACCTATGGGCCTGGCAGTTCTTAGTCCCGACACTTGTGGGCATGGCAGTACAGAACCCAGGGACTTCTGCGCTTGGCAGTTCGGACCATGCCACAGCCTGTCTTCACGTTTCTGAGCCTGGACACCTCTAGGCATGGACCTCCCTAGTCCCGACATTTGTGGGCCTGGCAGTTCAGAGCCTGCCACATATGGGCCTGCAAGTTCAGAGCCCCAAAACCTAGGGGTCTCCCAGTTCTTAGTCCCGACACTTGTGGGCCTGGCAGTAAAGAGCCCCAGGATTTCTGCGCTTGGCAGCTCAAACCATGCCACATCCTGGGCTTGGCGTTTCTGAGCCCGGACACCTCTGGGCATGGCCGTCCCTAGTCCCGACATTTGTGGGCCTGGCAGTACAGAGCCCCGGGAATTATGCGCTTCAAAGTTCAGACCCTGCCACATCTGGGCGTGGAAGTTCAGAGCCCCTACACCTCTTGGCCTGGCAGTTCTTAGTCCCGACACTTGTGGGCCTGGCAGTACAGAGCCCCAGGACTATTGGGCTTGGCAGTTCAGACCCTGCCACATATGGGCCTGCAAGTTCAGAGCCCCAACACCTATGGGCCTGGCAGTTCTTTGTCCCGACACTTGTGGGCCTGACAGTAAAGAGCCCCGGGACTTCTACGATTGGCAGTTCAGATCCTACGACATCTATTCCTGGCAGTCTTAGTCCCGAAACTTGTAGGCCTGGCAGTAAAGAGCCCCGGGACTTGTGCACTTGGCAATACAGACCAAACCACAATTGCGCCTGTCAGTTGAGAGCCCAGAAACCTATGGGACTGGCAGTTCTTAGTCCCAACACATGTGGGCCTGGCAGTACAGAGCACCAGGACTTCTGCGCTTGGCAGTTCAGACCATTCCACAGCCTGGCTTCGCATACTTGAGCCTGGACACCATTGGGCATGGCCATCCCTAGTCCCGACATTTGTGGGCCTGGCAGTACAGAGCCCCAGGACTATTGGGCTTCGCAGTTCAGACCCTGCCACATCTGGGCCTACAAGTTCAGAGCCCCAACACCTATGGGCCTGGCAGTTCTTAGTCCACAACAGTACAGAGCCCCGGGACTTCTGCGCTTGGCAGTTCAGACAATGCCACAGCCTGTCTTGGCGATTCGGAGCCTGGACACCTCTGGGCATGGCCGTCCCTAGTCCCGACATTTCTGGGCCTGGCAGTACAGAGGCCAGGGAATTATGCGCTTGGCAGTTTAAACCGTACCGAAGCTTGGGCTTGACATTTTCGAGCCCCGACACCTCTGGGCATGGCCGTGCCTAGTCCCGACACTTGTGGGCCTGGCAGTAAAGAGCCCCGGGACTTCTGCACTTGGCATTTCAGACCATGCCACATCTGGGCCTGCAATTTCAGAGCCCCAACACCTATGGGCCTGGCAGTTCTTACACCCGACACTTGTGGGCCTGGCAGTACAGAGCCCCGGGACTTCTGCGCTTGGCAGTTCAGACCATGCCACAGCCTGTCTTGGCTTTTCGGAGCCTGGACCCCTATGGGCATGGCCGTCGCTTGTCCCGACATTTCTAGGCCTGGCAGTACAGAGCCCCAGGACTATTGGGCTTGGCAGTTCAGAACCTGCCACATCTGGGCCTGCAGGTTCAGAGCCCCAGCACCAATTGGCCTGGCAGTTCTTAGTCCCGACACTTGTGGGCCTGGCAGTACAGAGACCCGGGACTTCTGCACTTGGCAGTTTAAACCATGCCAAAGCCTCGACTTGGCGTTTTCGAGCCCCGACACCTCTGGGCATGGCCGTCCCGAGTCCCGACACTTGTGGGCCTGGCAGTACAGAGCCCCGGGACTTCTGCGCTTGGCAGTTCAGACAATGCCACAGCCTGTCTTGGCGTTTCGGAGCCTGGACACCTCTGGGCATGGCCATCCCTAGTCCCGACATTTGTGGGCCTGGCAGTACAGAGCCCTGCGACATATGGGCCTGGCAGTACACAGCCCCATGACTTTTGGGCTTGGCATTTCAGACCCTGCCACATCTGCACTTTGCAGTTTAGAGCCCAGAACCCTATGGGCTGGCAGTTCTTAGTCCCGACAAGTGTGGGCCTGGCAGTACAGACCCGCAGGAATTCTACGCTTGGCTGTTTAAACCGTGCCAAAGCCTGGGCTTGGCGTTTCTGAGCCCGGACACCTCTGGGCATGGCCGTCCCTAGTCCCGACATTTCTGGGTCTGGCAGTACAGAGCCCCGGGAATTATGCGCTTGGCAGTTTAAACCGTGCCAAAGCCTGGGCTTGTCATTTTCGAGCCCCGACACCTCTGGGCATGGCCATCCCTAGTCCCGACATTTGTGGTCCTGGCAGTACAGAGCCCCGGGACATATGGGCCTGGCTGTACACAGCCCCAGGACTTTTGGGCTTGGTTTTTCAGACTCTGCCACATCTGCACTTTGTAATTTAGACCCCAGAACCATGTGGGCTGGCAGTTCTTAGTCCCGACACATGTGGGCCTGGCAGTACAGAGCCCCGGGACTTCTGCGCTTCGAAGTTCAGACCATGCCACATCTCGGTCTGCAATTTCAGAGCCCCAACACCTATGGGCCTGGCAGTTCTTAGTCCCGACACTTGTGGGCATGGCAGTACAGAACCCAGGGACTTCTGCGCTTGGCAGTTCGGACCATGCCACAGCCTGTCTTCACGTTTCTGAGCCTGGACACCTCTAGGCATGGACCTCCCTAGTCCCGACATTTGTGGGCCTGGCAGTTCAGAGCCTGCCACATATGGGCCTGCAAGTTCAGAGCCCCAAAACCTATGGGTCTCCCAGTTCTTAGTCCCGACACTTGTGGGCCTGGCAGTAAAGAGCCCCAGGATTTCTGCGCTTGGCAGCTCAAACCATGCCACATCCTGGGCTTGGCGTTTCTGAGCCCGGACACCTCTGGGCATGGCCGTCCCTAGTCCCGACATTTGTGGGCCTGGCAGTACAGAGCCCCGGGAATTATGCGCTTCAAAGTTCAGACCCTGCCACATCTGGGCCTGCCAGTTCAGAGCCCCAACACCTATGGGCCTGGCAGTTCTTAGTCCCGACACTTGTGGGCCTGGCAGTACAGAGCCCCAGGACTATTGGGCTTGGCAGTTCAGACCCTGCCACATATGGGCCTGCAAGTTCAGAGCCCCAACACCTATGGGCCTGGCAGTTCTTAGTCCCGACACTTGTGGGCCTGGCAGTACAGAGCCCCGGGACTTCTACGATTGGCAGTTCAGATCCTACGACATCTATTCCTGGCAGTCTTAGTCCCGAAACTTGTAGGCCTGGCAGTAAAGAGCCCCGGGACTTGTGCACTTGGCAATACAGACCAAACCACAATTGCGCCTGTCAGTTGAGAGCCCAGAAACCTATGGGACTGGCAGTTCTTAGTCCCAACACATGTGGGCCTGGCAGTACAGAGCACCAGGACTTCTGCGCTTGGCAGTTCAGACCATTCCACAGCCTGGCTTCGCATACTTGAGCCTGGACACCATTGGGCATGGCCATCCCTAGTCCCGACATTTGTGGGCCTGGCAGTACAGAGCCCCAGGACTATTGGGCTTCGCAGTTCAGACCCTGCCACATCTGGGCCTACAAGTTCAGAGCCCCAACACCTATGGGCCTGGCAGTTCTTAGTCCACAACAGTACAGAGCCCCGGGACTTCTGCGCTTGGCAGTTCAGACAATGCCACAGCCTGTCTTGGCGATTCGGAGCCTGGACACCTCTGGGCATGGCCGTCCCTAGTCCCGACATTTCTGGGCCTGGCAGTACAGAGGCCAGGGAATTATGCGCTTGGCAGTTTAAACCGTACCGAAGCTTGGGCTTGACATTTTCGAGCCCCGACACCTCTGGGCATGGCCGTGCCTAGTCCCGACACTTGTGGGCCTGGCAGTAAAGAGCCCCGGGACTTCTGCACTTGGCATTTCAGACCATGCCACATCTGGGCCTGCAATTTCAGAGCCCCAACACCTATGGGCCTGGCAGTTCTTACACCCGACACTTGTGGGCCTGGCAGTACAGAGCCCCGGGACTTCTGCGCTTGGCAGTTCAGACCATGCCACAGCCTGTCTTGGCTTTTCGGAGCCTGGACCCCTATGGGCATGGCCGTCCCTGGTCCCGACATTTCTAGGCCTGGCAGTACAGAGCCCCAGGACTATTGGGCTTGGCAGTTCAGAACATGCCACATCTGGGCCTGCAGGTTCAGAGCCCCAGCACCAATTGGCCTGGCAGTTCTTAGTCCCGACACTTGTGGGCCTGGCAGTACAGAGACCCGGGACTTCTGCACTTGGCAGTTTAAACCATGCCAAAGCCTCGACTTGGCGTTTTCGAGCCCCGACACCTCTGGGCATGGCCGTCCCGAGTCCCGACACTTGTGGGCCTGGCAGTACAGAGCCCCGGGACTTCTGCGCTTGGCAGTTCAGACAATGCCACAGCCTGTCTTGGCGTTTCGGAGCCTGGACACCTCTGGGCATGGCCATCCCTAGTCCCGACATTTGTGGGCCTGGCAGTACAGAGCCCTGCGACATATGGGCCTGGCAGTACACAGCCCCATGACTTTTGGGCTTGGCATTTCAGACCCTGCCACATCTGCACTTTGCAGTTTAGAGCCCAGAACCCTATGGGCTGGCAGTTCTTAGTCCCGACAAGTGTGGGCCTGGCAGTACAGACCCGCAGGAATTCTACGCTTGGCTGTTTAAACCGTGCCAAAGCCTGGGCTTGGCGTTTCTGAGCCCGGACACCTCTGGGCATGGCCGTCCCTAGTCCCGACATTTCTGGGTCTGGCAGTACAGAGCCCCGGGAATTATGCGCTTGGCAGTTTAAACCGTGCCAAAGCCTGGGCTTGTCATTTTCGAGCCCCGACACCTCTGGGCATGGCCATCCCTAGTCCCGACATTTGTGGTCCTGGCAGTACAGAGCCCCGGGACATATGGGCCTGGCTGTACACAGCCCCAGGACTTTTGGGCTTGGTTTTTCAGACTCTGCCACATCTGCACTTTGCAATTTAGACCCCAGAACCATGTGGGCTGGCAGTTCTTAGTCCCGACACATGTGGGCCTGGCAGTACAGAGCCCCGGGACTTCTGCGCTTCGAAGTTCAGACCATGCCACATCTCGGTCTGCAATTTCAGAGCCCCAACACCTATGGGCCTGGCAGTTCTTAGTCCCGACACTTGTGGGCCTGGCAGTACAGAGCCCCAGGACTATTGGGCTTGGCAGTTCAGAGCCTGCCACATCTGGGCCTGCAAGTTCAGAGCCCCAACACCTACGGGCCTGGCAGTTCTTAGTCCCGACACTTGTTGGCCTGGCAGTACAGAGCCCCAGGACTTCTGCGCTTGGCAGTTCAAACCATGCCAAACCTGGGCTTGGCGTTTGGGAGCCACGACACCTCTGGGCATGGCTGTCCCTTGTCCCGACACTTGTGGACCTGGCAGTACAGAGCCCCGGGACATATGGGCCTGGCAGTACAGAGCCCCAGGACTATTGGGCTTGGCAGTTCAGACCCTGCCACATATGGGCCTGCAAGTTCAGAGCCCCAAAACCTATGGGCCTGGCAGTTCTTTGTCCCGACACTTGTGGGCCTGGCAGTACAGAGCACCAGGACTTCTGCGCTTGGCAGTTCAGACCATTCCACAGCCTGGCTTCGCGTTCTTGAGCCTGGACACCATTGGGCATGGCCATCCCTAGTCCCGACATTTGTGGGCCTGGCAGTACAGAGCCCAGGGACTTCTGCGCTTGGCAGTTCAGACAATGCCACAGCCTGTCTTGGCGTTTCGGAGCCTGGACACCTCTGGGCATGGCCATCCCTAGTCCCGACATTTGTGGGCCTGGCAGTACAGAGCCCCGGGAATTATGCGCTTCAAAGTTCAGACCCTGCCACATCTGGGCCTGCAGGTTCAGAGCCCCAACACCATTTGGCCTGGCAGTTCTTAGTCCCGACACTTGTGGGCCTGGCAGTACAGAGCCCCAGGACTATTGGGCTTGGCAGTTCAGACCCTGCCACGTATGGGCCTGCAAGTTCAGAGCCCCAACACCTATGGGCCTGGCAGGTCTTTGTCCCGACACTTATGGGCCTGACAGTAAAGAGCCCCGGGACTTCTACGATTGGCAGTTCAGATCCTACGACATCTATGCCTGGCAGTCTTAGTCCCGAAACTTGTAGGCCTGGCAGTAAAGAGCCCCGGGACTTGTGCACTTGGCAATACAGACCAAACCACAATTGCGCCTGTCAGTTGAGAGCCCAGAAACCTATGGGACTGGCAGTTCTTAGTCCCAACACGTGTGGGCCTGGCAGTACAGAGCACCAGGACTTCTGCGCTTGGCTGTTCAGACCATTCCACAGCCTGGCTACGCGTTCTTGATCCTGGACACCATTGGGCATGTCCATCCCTAGTCCCGACATTTGTGGGCCTGGCAGTACAGAGCCCCAGGACCATTGGGCTTGGCAGTTCAGACCCTGACACATCTGGGCCTGCAAGTTCAGAGCCCCAACACCTATGGGCCTGGCAGTTCTTAGTCCCCACACTTGTGGGCCTGGCAGTACAGAGCCCCGGGACTTCTGCGCTTGGCAGTTCAGACAATGCCACAGCTTATCTTGGCGTTTCGGAGCCTGGACACCTCTGGGCATGGCCGTCCCTAGTCCCGACATTTCTGGGCCTGGCAGTACAGAGGCCAGGGAATTATGCGCTTGGCAATTTAAACCGTACCGAAGCTTGGGCTTGACATTTTCGAGCCCCGACACCTCTGAGCATGGCCGTGCCTAGTCCCGACACTTGTGGGCCTGGCAGTACAGAGCCCCGGGACTTCTGCGCTTGGCAGTTCAGACCATGCCACAGCCTGTCTTGTCTTTTCGGAGCCTGGACCCCTCTGGGCATGGCCGTCCCTTGTCCCGACATTTCTAGGCCTGGCAGTACAGAGCCCCAGGACTATTGGGCTTGGCAGTTCAGACCCTGCCACATCTGGGCCTGCAGGTTCAGAGCCCCAACACCAATTGGCCTGGCAGTTCTTAGTCCCGACACTTGTGGGCCTGGCAGTACAGAGACCCGGGACTTCTGCACTTGGCAGTTTAAACCATGCCAAAGCCTCGACTTGGCGTTTTCGATACCCGACACCTCTGGGCATGGCCGTCCCCAGTCCCGACACTTGTAGGCCTGGCAGTACAGAGGCCCGGGACTTCTGCGCTTGGCAGTTCAGACAATGCCACAGCCTGTCTTGGCGATTCGGAGCCTGGACACCTCTGGGCATGGCCGTCCCTAGTCCCGACACTCTTGGGCCTGGCAGTACAGAGCCCCAGGACTTCTGCGCTTGGCAGTTCAAAACATGCCAAACCTGGGCTTGGCGTTTGGGAGCCATGACACCTCTGGGCATGGCTGTCCCTTGTCCCGACATTTGTGGGCCTGGCAGTACAGAGCCCCGGGACTTATGGGCCTGGCAGTAAAGAGCCCCATGACTTTTGGGCTTGGCATTTCAGAGTCTGCCACATCTGGGCCTGCAAGTTCAGAGCCCCAAAAACTATGGGCCTGGCAGTTCTTAGTCCCGACACTTGTGGGCCTGGTAGTACAGAGCCCCGGGACTTCTGCACTTGGCATTTCAGACCATGCCACATCTGGGCCTGCAATTTCAGAGCCCCAACACCTATGGGCCTGGCAGTTCTTACACCCGACACTTGTGGGCCTGGCAGTACAGAGCCCTGCGACATATGGGCCTGGCAGTACACAGCCCCAGGACTTTTGGGCTTGGCATTTCAGACTCTGCCACATCTGCACTTTGCAGTTTAGAGCCCAGAACACTATGGGCTGGCAGTTCTTAGTCCCGACAAGTGTGGGCCTGGCAGTACAGACCCCCAGGAATTCTACGCTTGGCAGTTTAAACCGTGCCAACGCCTGGGCTTGGCGATTTCGAGCCCCGACAACGCTGGTCATGGCCATCCCTAGTCCCGACATTTGTGGTCCTGGCAGTACAGAGCCCCGGGACATATGGGCCTGGCAGTACACAGTCCCAGGACTTTTGGGCTTGTCAGTTCAGACCATGCCACAGCCTGTCTTGGCTTTTCGGAGCCTGGACCCCACTGGGCGTGGACGTCCCTTGTCCCGACGTTTCTAGGCCTGGCAGTACAGAGCCCCAGGACTATTGGGCTTGGCAGTTCAGACCCTGCCACATATGGGCCTGCAATTTCAGAGCCCCAAAACCTATGGGCCTGGCAGTTCTTTGTCCCAACACTTGTGGACCTGACAGTAAAGAGCCCCAGGATTTCTGCGCTTGGCAGCTCAAACCATGCCACATCCTGGGCTTGGCGTTTCAGAGCCCGGACACCTCTGGGCGTGGCCGTTCCTAGTCCCGACACTTGTGGGCCTGGCAGTACAGAGCCCCAGGACTTTTGGGCTTGGCATTTCAGACCCTGCCACATCTGGGCCTGCTAGTTCAGAGACCCAACACCTATGGGCCTGGCAGTTCTTAGTCCCGACACTTGTGGGCCTGGCAGTACAGAGCCCCGGGACTTCTGCGCTTCGAAGTTTAGACCATGCCACATCTGGGTCTGCAATTTCAGAGCCCCAACATCTATGTGCCTAGCAGTTCTTAGTCCCGACACATGTGGGCCTGGCAGTACAGAGCCCCAGGACTTCTGCACTTGGCAGTTCAAACCATGCCAAACCTGGGCTTGGCGTTTGGGAGCCACGACACCTCTGGGCATGGCTGTCCCTTGTCCCGACACTTGTGGACCTGGCAGTACAGAGCCCCGGGACGTATGGGCTTGGCAGTACACAGCCCCAGGACTATTGGGCTTGGCAGTTCAGAGCCTGCCAAATCTGGGCCTGCAAGTTCAGAGCCCCAACACCTATGTGCCTAGCAGTTCTTAGTCCCGACACTTGTGGTCCTGGCAGTACAGAGCCCGAAGACTTCTGCGCTTTGCAGTTCAGACCATGCCACAGCCTGGTTTCGCGTTTCTGAGCCTGGACACTTCTGGGCATGGCCATCCCTATTCCCGACATTTGTGGGCCTGGCAGTACAGAGCCCCGGGACATATGGGCCTGGCAGTAAAGAGCCCCAGGACTTTTGGGCTTGGCATTTCAGAGTTTGCCACATCTGGTCCTGCAAGTTCAGAGCCCCAAAACCTATGGGCCTGGCAGTTCTTAGTCCCGACACTTGTGGGCCTGGCAGTACAGAGCCCCGGGACTTCTGCACTTGGCAGTTCAGACCCAACCACAATTGCGCCTGGCAGTTTAGAGCCCAGAAACCTATGGGCCTGGCAGTTCTTAGTCCTGACACTTGTGGGGCTGGGAGTACAGAGCCCCAGGACGTCGGCGCTTGGCAGTTCAGACCATTCCACACCCTGTCTTCACGTTTCTGAGCCTGGACACCTCTGGGCATGGCCATCCCTAGTCCCGACATTTGTGGGCCTGGAGTACAGAGCCCCAGGACTATTGGGCTTGGCAATTCAGACCCTGCCAAATCGGGCCTGCAAGTTCAGAGCCCCAAAACCTATGGGCTTGGCAGATCTTAGTCCCGACACTTGTTGGCTTGGCAGTACAGAGCCCGAAGACTTCTGCGCTTTGCAGTTCACACGATGCCACAGCCTGGCTTCGCGTTTCTGAGCCTGGACACCTCTGGGCATGGCTATCCCTATTCCCGACATTTGTGGGCCTGGCAGTACAGAGCCCCGTGACATATGGGCCTGGCAGTAAAGAGCCCCTGGACTTTTGGGCTTGGCATTTCAGAGTCTGCCACATCTGGGCCTGCAAGTTCAGAGCCCCAAAAACAATGGACCTGGCAGTTCTTAGTCCCGACACTTGTGGGCCTGGCAGTACAGAGCCCCGGGACTTCTGCGCTTGGCAGTTCAGACCATGCCACAGCCTGTCTTGGCTTTTCGGAGCCTGGAACCCTCTGGGCATGGCCGTCCCTTGTCCCGACATTTCTAGGCCTGGCAGTACAGAGCCCCAGGACTATTGGGCTTGGCAGGTCAGACCCTGCCACATCTGGGCCTGCAGGTTCAGAGCCCCAACACCCATGGGCCTGGCAGTTCTTAGTCCCGAAACTTGTGGGCCTGGCAGTACAGAGACCCGGGACTTCTGCACTTGGCAGTTTAAACCATGCCAAAGCCTCGACTTGGCGTTTTCGAGCCCCGACACCTCTGGGCATGGCCGTCCCTAGTCCCGACACTTGTAGGCCTGGCAGTACAGAGGCCCGGGACTTCTGCGCTTGGCAGTTCAGACAATGCCACAGCCTGTCTTGGCGTTTCGGAGCCTGGACACCTCTGGGCATGGCCATCCCTAGTCCCGACATTTGTGGGCCTTGCAGTACAGAGCCCTGCGACATATGGGCCTGGCAGTACACAGCCCCAGGACTTTTGGGCTTGGCATTTCAGACCCTGCCACATCTGCACTTTGCAGTTTAGAGCCCAGAACCCTATGAGCTGGCAGTTCTTAGTCCCGACAAGTGTGGGCCTGGCAGTACAGACCCCCAGGAACTCTATTCTTTGCAGTTTAAACCGTGCCAAAGCCTGGGCTTGGCGTTTTCGAGCCCCGACAACGCTGGTCATGGCCATCCCTAGTCCCGACATTTGTGGTCCTGGCAGTACAGAGCCCCGGGACATATGGGCCTGGCAGTACACAGCCCCAGGACTTTTGGGCTTGGCATTTCAGACTCTGCCACATCTGCACTTTGCAGTTTAGAGCCCAGAACCATATGGGCTGGCAATTCTTAGTCCCGACACTTGTGGGCCTGGCAGTACAGAGCACCAGGACTTCTGCGCTTGGCAGTTCAGACCATTCCACAGCCTGGCTTCGCGTTTCTGAGCCTGGACACCTCTGGGCATGGCCATCCCTATTCCCGAAATTTGTGGGCCTGGCAGTACAGAGCCCCGGGACATATGGGCCTGGCAGTAAAGAACCCCAGGACTTTTGGGCTTGGCATTTCAGAGTCTGCCACAACTGGGCCTGCTAGTTCAGAGCCCCAAAACCTATGGGCCTGGCAGTTCTTAGTCCCGACACTTGTGCGCCTGGCAATACAGAGCCCCGGGACTTCTGCGCTTCGAAGTTCAGACCATGCCACATCTGGGTCTGAAATTTCAGAGCCCCAACACCTATGGGCCTGGCAGTTCTTAGTCCCGACACTTGTGGGCCTGGCAGTACAGAGCCCCAGGAATTATGCGCTTGGCAGTTTAAACCGTGCCAAAGCCTGGGCTTGTCATTTTCGAGCCCCGACACCTCTGAGCATGGCCGTCCCTAGTCCCGACACTTGTGGGCCTGGCAGTACAGAGCCCCAGGACTATTGGGCTTGGCAGTTCAGAGCCTGCCACATCTGCACTTTGCAGTTTAGAGCCCAGAACCATATGGGCTGGCAATTCTTAGTCCCGACACTTGTGGGCCTGGCAGTACAGAGCCCCGGGACTTCTGCGCTTCGAAGTTCAGACCATGCCACATCTCGGTCTCCAATTTCAGAGCCCCAACACCTATGGGCCTGGCAGTTCTTAGTCCCGACACTTGTGGGCCTGGCAGTACAGAACCCAGGGACTTCTGCGCTTGGCAGTTCGGACCATGCCACAGCCTGTCTTCACGTTTCTGAGCCTGGACACCTCTAGGCATGGACCTCCCTAGTCCCGACATTTGTGGGCCTGGCAGTACAGAGCCTGCCACATCCGGTCCTGCAAGTTCCGAGCCCCAAAACCAATGGGTCTCCCATTTCTTAGTCCCGACACTTGTGGGCCTGGCAGTACAGAGCCCCGGGAATTATGCGCTTGGCAGTTTAAACCGTGCCAAAGCCTGGGCTTGTCATTTTCGAGCCCCGACACCTCTGGGAATGGCCGTCCCTAGTCCCGACACTTGTGGGCCTGGCAGTACAGAGCCCCAGGACTATTGGGCTTGGCAGTTCAGAGCCTGCCACATCTGGGCCTGCAAGTTCAGAGCCCCAACACCTACGGGCCTGGCAGTTCTTAGTCCCGACACTTGTGGGCCTGGCAGTATAGAGCCCCGGGACTTCTGCGCTTGGCAGTTCAAACCATGCCAAACCTGGGCTCGGCGTTTGGGAGCCACGACACCTCTGGGCATGGCCATCCCTATTCCCGACATTTGTGGGCCTGGCAGTACAGAGCCCCGGGACATATGGGCCTGGCAGTAAAGAGCCCCAGGATTTTTGGGCTTGGCATTACAGAGTCTGCCACATCTGGGCCTGTAAGTTCAGAGCCCCAACAGCTATGGGCCTGGCAGTTCTTAGTCCCGACACTTGTGGGCCTGGCAGTACAGAACCCCGGGACTTCTGCGCTTGGCAGTTCGGACCATGCCACACCCTGTCTTCGCGTTTCTGAGCCTGGACACCTCTGGGCATGGCCATCCCTAGTGCCGACATTTGTGGGCCTGGCAGTACAGAGCCCCAGGACTATTGGGCTTGGCAATACAGACACTGCCAAATCTGGGCCTGCAAGTTCAGAGCCCCAACACCTATGGGCCTGGCAGTTCTTAGTCCCGACACTTGTGGGCCTGGCAGTACAGAGCGCCAAGACTTCTGCGCTTGGCAGTTCAAACCATGGCACATTCTGAGCTTGGCGTTTCTGAGCCCGGACACATCTGGTCATGGCCGTCCCTAGTCCCGACATTTCTGGGCCTGGCAGTACAGAGCCCAGGGAATTATGCGCTTGGCAGTTTAAACCGTACCGAAGCCTGGTCTTGGCGTTTTCGAGCCCCGACACCTCTGGGCATGGCCATCCCTACTCCCGACATTTGTGGTCCTGGCAGTACAGAGCCCCGGGATTTCTGCGCTTCGCAGTTCAGACCATGCCACATCTGGGCCTGCAATTTCAGAGCCCCAACACCTATGGGCCTGGCAGATCTTAGTCCCCACACTTGTGGGCTTGGCAGTACAGAGCCCCGGGACTTCTGCGCTTGGCAGTTCAGACCTTGCCACAGCCTGTCTTGGCGTTTCGGAGAATCGACCCCTCTAGGCATGGCCGTCCCTAGTCCCTACATTTCTAGGCCTGTCATTACAGAGCCCGAGGACTATTGGGCTTGGAAGTTCAGACCCTGCCACATCTGGGCCTGCAAGTTCTGAGCCCCAAAACCTATGGGCTTGGCAGTTCTTAGTCCCGACACTTGTGGGCCTGGCAGTACAGAGCCCCGGGACTTCTGCGCTTGGCAGTCCAGACCATTCCACAGCCTGGCTTCGCGTATCTGATCCTGGACACCTCTGGGCATGGCCATCCCTAGTCCCGACATTTTTGGGCCTGGCAGTACAGAGCACCGGGTCTTCTACACTTGGAAGTTCAGACCCAACCACAATTGCCCTTGGCAGTTTAGAGCCCAGAAACCTATGGGCCTGGCAGTTCTTAGTCCCGACACGTGTGGGCTTGGCAGTACAGAGCCTCGGGAATTCTGCGCTTGGCAGTTTAAACCGTGACAAAGCCTGGACCTGGCGTTTTCAAGCCCCACACCTCTGGGCATGGCCGTCCCTTGTCCCGAAACTTGTGGGCCTGGCAGTACAGAGCCCCGGACATATGGGATTGGCAGTACAGAGCCCCAGGACTTTTGGGCTTGGCATTTCAGACCCTGCCACATCTGCGCTTGGCAGTTTAGAGCCCAGATCCCTATGGTACTGGCAGTTCTTAGTCCCGACACTTGTTGGCCTGGCAGTACAGAGCCCCGGGACTTCTGCGCTTGGCAGTTCAGACCCTGCCACATCTGGGCCTGCAAGTTCAGAGCCCCAACACCTATGGGCCTGGCAGTTCTTAGTCCCGACACTTGTGTGCCTGGCAGTACAGAGCCCCGGGACTTGTGGGCTTGGCAGTTCAAAACATGCCACATCCTGGGCTTGGCTTTTTGGAGCCCGGACAGCTCTGGGCATGGCCGTCACTAGTCCTGACATTTTTGGGCCTGGCAGTACATAGCCACGGGACATATGGGATTGGCAGTACAGAGCCCCAGGACTTTTGGACTTGGCATTTCAGACCCTGCCACATCTGCGCTTGGCAGTTTAGAGCCCAGATCCCTATGGTCCTGGCAGTTCTTAGTCCCGACACATGTGGGCCTGGCAGTACAGAGCCCCAGGACTATTGGGCTTGGCAGTTCAGAGCCTGCCACATCTGGGCCTGCTAGTTCAGAGACCCAACACCTATGGGCCTGGCAGTTCTTAGTCCCGACACTTGTGGGCCTGGCAGTACAGAGCCCCAGGACTTCTGTGCTTGGCAGTTCAAACCATGCCAAACCTGGGCTCGGCGTTTGGGAGCCACGACACCTCTGGGCATGGCCATCCCTATTCCCGACATTTGTGGGCCTGGCAGTACAGAGCCCCGGGACATATGGGCCTGGCAGTAAAGAGCCCCAGGATTTTTGGGCTTGGCATTACAGAGTCTGCCACATCTGGGCCTGTAAGTTCAGAGCCCCAACAGCTATGGGCCTGGCAGTTCTTAGTCCCGACACTTGTGGGCCTGGCAGTACAGAACCCCGGGACTTCTGCGCTTGGCAGTTCGGACCATGCCACACCCTGTCTTCGCGTTTCTGAGCCTGGACACCTCTGGGCATGGCCATCCCTAGTGCCGACATTTGTGGGCCTGGCAGTACAGAGCCCCAGGACTATTGGGCTTGGCAATACAGACACTGCCAAATCTGGGCCTGCAAGTTCAGAGCCCCAACACCTATGGGCCTGGCAGTTCTTAGTCCCGACACTTGTGGGCCTGGCAGTACAGAGCGCCAAGACTTCTGCGCTTGGCAGTTCAAACCATGGCACATTCTGAGCTTGGCGTTTCTGAGCCCGGACACATCTGGTCATGGCCGTCCCTAGTCCCGACATTTCTGGGCCTGGCAGTACAGAGCCCAGGGAATTATGCGCTTGGCAGTTTAAACCGTACCGAAGCCTGGTCTTGGCGTTTTCGAGCCCCGACACCTCTGGGCATGGCCATCCCTACTCCCGACATTTGTGGTCCTGGCAGTACAGAGCCCCGGGATTTCTGCGCTTCGCAGTTCAGACCATGCCACATCTGGGCCTGCAATTTCAGAGCCCCAACACCTATGGGCCTGGCAGATCTTAGTCCCCACACTTGTGGGCTTGGCAGTACAGAGCCCCGGGACTTCTGCGCTTGGCAGTTCAGACCTTGCCACAGCCTGTCTTGGCGTTTCGGAGAATCGACCCCTCTAGGCATGGCTGTCCCTAGTCCCTACATTTCTAGGCCTGTCATTACAGAGCCCGAGGACTATTGGGCTTGGCAGTTCAGACCCTGCCACATCTGGGCCTGCAAGTTCTGAGCCCCAAAACCTATGGGCTTGGCAGTTCTTAGTCCCGACACTTGTGGGCCTGGCAGTACAGAGCCCCGGGACTTCTGCGCTTGGCAGTCCAGACCATTCCACAGCCTGGCTTCGCGTATCTGATCCTGGACACCTCTGGGCATGGCCATCCCTAGTCCCGACATTTTTGGGCCTGGCAGTACAGAGCACCGGGTCTTCTACACTTGGAAGTTCAGACCCAACCACAATTGCCCTTGGCAGTTTAGAGCCCAGAAACCTATGGGCCTGGCAGTTCTTAGTCCCGACACGTGTGGGCTTGGCAGTACAGAGCCTCGGGAATTCTGCGCTTGGCAGTTTAAACCGTGACAAAGCCTGGACCTGGCGTTTTCAAGCCCCACACCTCTGGGCATGGCCGTCCCTTGTCCCGAAACTTGTGGGCCTGGCAGTACAGAGCCCCGGACATATGGGATTGGCAGTACAGAGCCCCAGGACTTTTGGGCTTGGCATTTCAGACCCTGCCACATCTGCGCTTGGCAGTTTAGAGCCCAGATCCCTATGGTACTGGCAGTTCTTAGTCCCGACACTTGTTGGCCTGGCAGTACAGAGCCCCGGGACTTCTGCGCTTGGCAGTTCAGACCCTGCCACATCTGGGCCTGCAAGTTCAGAGCCCCAACACCTATGGGCCTGGCAGTTCTTAGTCCCGACACTTGTGTGCCTGGCAGTACAGAGCCCCGGGACTTGTGGGCTTGGCAGTTCAAAACATGCCACATCCTGGGCTTGGCTTTTTGGAGCCCGGACAGCTCTGGGCATGGCCGTCACTAGTCCTGACATTTTTGGGCCTGGCAGTACATAGCCACGGGACATATGGGATTGGCAGTACAGAGCCCCAGGACTTTTGGACTTGGCATTTCAGACCCTGCCACATCTGCGCTTGGCAGTTTAGAGCCCAGATCCCTATGGTCCTGGCAGTTCTTAGTCCCGACACATGTGGGCCTGGCAGTACAGAGCCCCGGGACTTCTGCGCTTGGCAGTTCAGGCCCTGCCACATCTGGGCCTGCAAGTTCAGAGCCCCAACACCTATGGGCCTGGCAGTTCTTAGTCCCGACATTTGTGGGCCTGGCAGCACAGAGCCCCGGGACTTCTGTACCTGGCAGTTCAGACCCTCCCACATCTGGGCCTGCAAGTTCAGAGCCCCAACATCTATGGGCCTGGCAGTTCTTAGTCCCGACACTTGTGGGCCTGGCAGTACAGAGACCCGGGACTTCTGCATTTGGTAGTTCAGACCCAACCACAATTGCGCCTTGCAGTTTAGAGCCTAGAACCCTATTGGCCTGGCAGTTCTTAGTCCCGACACTTGTGGGCCTGGCAGTACAGAGCCCCGGGACTTCCGCGCTTGGCAGTTCAGACCCTGCCACATCTGGGCCTGCAAGTTCAGAGCCCCAACACCTATTGGCCTGGCAGTTCTTAGTCCCAACACGTATGGGCCTGGCAGTACAGAGCCCCGGGACATATGGGCCTGGCAGTACAGAGTCATAGGACTTTTGAGCTTGACATTTCAGACCCTGTCACATCTGCATTTGGCAATTTAGAGCCCAGAAACCTATGGGCATGGCCTTCCGTAGTACTGACATTTCTAGGACTGGCAGTACAGAGCCCCAGGAATATTGGGGTTTGCAGTTCAGACCCTGCCACATCTGGACCTGCAAGTTCAGAGCCCCAAAACCTATGGGCCTGGCAGTTCTTAGTCCCGACACTTGTGGGCCTGGCAGTAGAGATTGCCGGGACTTGTGCGCTTGGCAGTTCAAACCATGCCACATCCCGGGCTTGGCGTTTCTGAGCCCGGACACCTCTGGGCATGGCCGTCCCTAGTCCCGACATTTCTGGGCCTGGCAGTACAGAGCCCCGGGACATATGGGCCTGGCAGTACAGAGCCCCAGGGCTTTTGGGCTTGGCATTTCAGACCCTGCCACATTTGCACTTTGCAGTTTAGAGCCCAGAAACCTATGGGCCTGGCAGGTCTTAGTCCCAACACTTGTGGACCTGGCAGTACAGAGCCCCGGGACTTCTGCGCTTGGCTATTCAGACCCTGCCACATCTGGGCCTGCAATTTCAGAGCCCCAACACCTATGGTCCTGGCAGTTCTTAGTTCTGACACTTGTGGGCCTGGCAGTACAGAGCCCCGGGACTTGTGCGCTTGGCAGTTCAAACCATGCCACATCCCGGGCTTGGCGTTTCTGAGCCCGTACACCTCTGGGCATGGCCGTCCCTAGTCTCGACATTTCTGGGCCTGGCAGTACAGAGCCCCGGGACATATGGGCCTGGCAGTACAGAGCCCCAGGGCTTTTGGGCTTGGCATTTCAGACCCTGCCACACTTGCACTTTGCAGTTTAGAGCCCGGAAACCTATTGGACTGGCAGTTCTTAGTCCCGACACTTGTGGGCCTGGCAGTACAGAGCCCCGGGACTTCTACGCTTGGCAGTTCAGACCATTCCACAGCCTGGCTTCGCGTTTCTGATCCTGGACACATCTGGGCATGGCCATCCCTAGTCCCGACATTTGTGGGCCTGGCAGTACAGAGCCCCAGGATTATTGGGCTTTGCAGTTCAGAGCCTGCCACATCTGGGCCTGGAAGTTCAGAGACCCAAAACCTATGGGCCTGGCAGTTCTTAGTCCCGACACTTGTGGGCCTGGCAGTAGAGATCCCCGGGACTTGTGCGCTTGGCAATTCAAACCATGCCACATCCCGGGCTTGGCATTTCTGAGCCCGGACACCTCTGGGCATGGCCGTCCCTAGTCCCGATATTTCTGGGCCTGGCAGTACAGAGCCCCGGGACATATGGGCCTGGCAGTACAGAGCCCCGGGACATATGGGCCTGGCAGTACAGAGCCCCTGGACTTTTGGTCTTGGCGTTTCAGACCCTGCCACATCTGCACTTTGCAGTTTAGAGCCCAGATCCCTATGGTCCTGGCAGTTCTTAGTCCCGACACATATGGGCCTGGCAGTACAGAGCCCCGGGACTTCTGCACTTGGCAGTTTAGGCCCTGCCACATCTGGGCCTGCAAGTTCAGAGCCCCAACACCTATGGGCCTGGCAGTTCTTAGTCCCGACACTTGTGGGCCTGGCAGTACAGAGCCCCGGGACTTCTGTACCTGGCAGTTCAGACCCTGCCACATCTGGCCCTGAAAGTTCAGAGCCCCAACATCTATGGGACTGGCAGTTCTTAGTTCAGTCACTTGTGGGCCTGGCAGTACAGAGCCCCGGGACTTCTACGATTGGCAGTTCAGACCCTGCCACATCTGGGCCTGCAAGTTCAGAGCCCCAACACCTATGGGCCTGGCAGTTCTTAGTCCCAACACGTATGGGCCTGGCAGTACAGAGCCCCAGGACTTTTGAGCTTGGCATTTCAGACCCTGTCACATCTGCATTTGGCAGTTTAGAGCCCAGAAACCTATGGGCATGGCCTTCCGTAGTACTGACATTTCTAGGACTGGCAGTACAGAGCCCCAGGAATATTGGGCTTGGCAGTTCAGACCCTGCCACATCTGGACCTGCAAGTTCAGAGCCCCAACACCTATGGGCCTGGCAGTTCTTAGTTCCGACAATTGTGGGCCTGGCAGTACAGAGCCCCGGGACTTCTGCGCTTGGCAGTTCAGACCATGCCACAGCCTGGGCTTTGTGTTTCGGAACACGGACACCTCTGGGCATGGCCGCCCCTAGTCCCGACATTTCTGGGCCTGGCTGTACAGAGCCCCGGGACATATGGGCCTGGCAGTAAAGAGCCCCAGGACTTTTGGGCTTGGCATTTCAGACCCTGCCACATCTGCAGTTTGCAGTTTAGAGCCCTGATCCCTATGGTCCTGGCAGTTCTTAGTCCCGACACATGTGGGCCTGGCAGTACAGAGCCCCGGGACTTCTGCGCTTGGCAGTTCAGGCCCTGCCACATCTGGGCCTGCAAGTTCAGAGCCCCAACACCTATGGGCCTGGCAGTTCTTAGTCCCGACATTTGTGGGCCTGGCAGCACAGAGCCCCGGGACTTCTGTACCTGGCAGTTCAGACCCTCCACATCTGGGCCTGCAAGTTCAGAGCCCCAACATCTATGGGCCTGGCAGTTCTTAGTCCCGACACTTGTGGGCCTGGCAGTACAGAGACCCGGGACTTCTGCATTTGGTAGTTCAGACCCAACCACAATTGCGCCTTGCAGTTTAGAGCCCAGAAACCTATTGGCCTGGCAGTTCTTAGTCCCGACACTTGTGGGCCTGGCAGTACAGAGCCCCGGGACTTCTGCGCTTGGCAGTTCAGACCATTCCACAGCCTGGCTTCGCGTTTCTGATCCTGGACACATCTGGGCATGGCCATCCCTAGTCCCGACATTTGTGGGCCTGGCAGTACAGAGCCCCAGGACTATTGGGCTTTGCAGTTCAGAGCCTGCCACATCTGGGCCTGGAAGTTCAGAGACCCAAAACCTATGGGCCTGGCAGTTCTTAGTCCCGACACTTGTGGGCCTGGCAGTAGAGATCCCCGGGACTTGTGCGCTTGGCAATTCAAACCATGCCACATCCCGGGCTTGGCGTTTCTGAGCCCGGACACCTCTGGGCATGGCCGTCCCTAGTCCCGATATTTCTGGGCCTGGCAGTACAGAGCCCCGGGACATATGGGCCTGGCAGTACAGAGCCCCGGGACATATGGGCCTGGCAGTACAGAGCCCCTGGACTTTTGGTCTTGGTGTTTCAGACCCTGCCACATCTGCACTTTGCAGTTTAGAGCCCAGATCCCTATGGTCCTGGCAGTTCTTAGTCCCGACACATATGGGCCTGGCAGTACAGAGCCCCGGGACTTCTGCACTTGGCAGTTTAGGCCCTGCCACATCTGGGCCTGCAAGTTCAGAGCCCCAACACCTATGGGCCTGGCAGTTCTTAGTCCCGACACTTGTGGGCCTGGCAGTACAGAGCCCCGGGACTTCTGTACCTGGCAGTTCAGACCCTGCCACATCTGGCCCTGAAAGTTCAGAGCCCCAACATCTATGGGACTGGCAGTTCTTAGTTCAGTCACTTGTGGGCCTGGCAGTACAGAGCCCCGGGACTTCTACGATTGGCAGTTCAGACCCTGCCACATCTGGGCCTGCAAGTTCAGAGCCCCAACACCTATGGGCCTGGCAGTTCTTAGTCCCAACACGTATGGGCCTGGCAGTACAGAGCCCCGGGACATATGGGCCTGGCAGTACAGAGCCCCAGGACTTTTGAGCTTGGCATTTCAGACCCTGTCACATCTGCATTTAGCAGTTTAGAGCCCAGAAACCTATGGGCATGGCCTTCCGTAGTACTGACATTTCTAGGACTGGCAGTACAGAGCCCCAGGAATATTGGGCTTTGCAGTTCAGACCCTGCCACATCTGGACCTGCAAGTTCAGAGCCCCAAAACCTATGGGCCTGGCAGTTCTTAGTCCCGACACTTGTGGGCCTGGCAGTACAGAGCCCCGGGACCTGTGAGCTTGGCAGTTCAAACCATGCCACATCCCGGGCTTGGCGTTTCTGAGCCCGGACACCTCTGGGCATGGCCGTCCCTAGTCCCGACATTTCTGGGCCTGGCAGTACAGAGCCCCGGGACATATGGGCCTGGCAGTACAGAGCCCCAGGGCTTTTGGGCTTGGCATTTCAGACCCTGCCACATTTGCACTTTGCAGTTTAGAGCCCAGAAACCTATGGGCCTGGCAGGTCTTAGTCCCAACACTTGTGGACCTGGCAGTACAGAGCCCCGGGACTTCTGCGCTTGGGTATTCAGACCCTGCCACATCTGGGCCTGCAATTTCAGAGCCCCAACACCTATGGGCCTGGCAGTTCTTAGTTCCGACACTTGTGGGCCTGGCAGTACAGAGCCCCGGGACTTCTGCGCTTGGCAGTTCAGACCATGCCACAGCCTGGGCTTTGTGTTTCGGAACACGGACACCTCTGGGCATGGCCGTCCCTAGTCCCGACATTTCTGGGCCTGGCTGTACAGAGCCCCGGGACATATGGGCCTGGCAGTAAAGAGCCCCAGGACTTTTGGGCTTGGCATTTCAGACCCTGCCACATCTGCAGTTTGCAGTTTAGAGCCCTGATCCCTATGGTCCTGGCAGTTCTTAGTCCCGACACATGTGGGCCTGGCAGTACAGAGCCCCGGGACTTCTGCGCTTGGCAGTTCAGGCCCTGCCACATCTGGGCCTGCAAGTTCAGAGCCCCAACACCTATGGGCCTGGCAGTTCTTAGTCCCGACATTTGTGGGCCTGGCAGCACAGAGCCCCGGGACTTCTGTACCTGGCAGTTCAGACCCTCCACATCTGGGCCTGCAAGTTCAGAGCCCCAACATCTATGGGCCTGGCAGTTCTTAGTCCCGACACTTGTGGGCCTGGCAGTACAGAGACCCGGGACTTCTGCATTTGGTAGTTCAGACCCAACCACAATTGCGCCTTGCAGTTTAGAGCCCAGAAACCTATTGGCCTGGCAGTTCTTAGTCCCGACACTTGTGGGCCTGGCAGTACAGAGCCCCGGGACTTCTGCGCTTGGCAGTTCAGACCATTCCACAGCCTGGCTTCGCGTTTCTGATCCTGGACACATCTGGGCATGGCCATCCCTAGTCCCGACATTTGTGGGCCTGGCAGTACAGAGCCCCAGGACTATTGGGCTTTGCAGTTCAGAGCCTGCCACATCTGGGCCTGGAAGTTCAGAGACCCAAAACCTATGGGCCTGGCAGTTCTTAGTCCCGACACTTGTGGGCCTGGCAGTAGAGATCCCCGGGACTTGTGCGCTTGGCAATTCAAACCATGCCACATCCCGGGCTTGGCATTTCTGAGCCCGGACACCTCTGGGCATGGCCGTCCCTAGTCCCGATATTTCTGGGCCTGGCAGTACAGAGCCCCGGGACATATGGGCCTGGCAGTACAGAGCCCCGGGACATATGGGCCTGGCAGTACAGAGCCCCTGGACTTTTGGTCTTGGCGTTTCAGACCCTGCCACATCTGCACTTTGCAGTTTAGAGCCCAGATCCCTATGGTCCTGGCAGTTCTTAGTCCCGACACATATGGGCCTGGCAGTACAGAGCCCCAGGACTTCTGCACTTGGCAGTTTAGGCCCTGCCACATCTGGGCCTGCAAGTTCAGAGCCCCAACACCTATGGGCCTGGCAGTTCTTAGTCCCGACACTTGTGGCCTGGCAGTACAGAGCCCCGGGACTTCTGTACCTGGCAGTTCAGACCCTGCCACATCTGGCCCTGAAAGTTCAGAGCCCCAACATCTATGGGACTGGCAGTTCTTAGTTCAGTCACTTGTGGGCCTGGCAGTACAGAGCCCCGGGACTTCTACGATTGGCAGTTCAGACCCTGCCACATCTGGGCCTGCAAGTTCAGAGCCCCAACACCTATGGGCCTGGCAGTTCTTAGTCCCAACACGTATGGGCCTGGCAGTACAGAGCCCCGTGACATATGGGCCTGGCAGTACAGAGCCCCAGGACTTTTGAGCTTGGCATTTCAGACCCTGTCACATCTGCATTTAGCAGTTTAGAGCCCAGAAACCTATGGGCATGGCCTTCCGTAGTACTGACATTTCTAGGACTGGCAGTACAGAGCCCCAGGAATATTGGGCTTTGCAGTTCAGACCCTGCCACATCTGGACCTGCAAGTTCAGAGCCCCAAAACCTATGGGCCTGGCAGTTCTTAGTCCCGACACTTGTGGGCCTGGCAGTACAGAGCCCCGGGACTTGTGCTCTTGGCAGTTCAAACCATGCCACATCCCGGGCTTGGCGTTTCTGAGCCCGGACACCTCTGGGCATGGCCGTCCCTAGTCCCGACATTTCTGGGCCTGGCAGTACAGAGCCCCGGGACATATGGGCCTGGCAGTACAGAGCCCCAGGGCTTTTGGGCTTGGCATTTCAGACCCTGCCACATTTGCACTTTCCAGTTTAGAGCCCAGTAACCTATGGGCCTGGCAGGTCTTAGTCCCAACACTTGTGGACCTGGCAGTACAGAGCCCCAGGACGTCGGCGCTTGGCAGTTTAGACACTGCCACATCTGGGCCTGCAAGTTCAGAGCCCCAACACCTATGGGCCTGGCATTTCTTAGTCCCGACACTTGTGGGCCTGGCAGTACAGAGCCCCGGGACTTCTGCGCTTGGCAGTTCAGACCATGCCACAGCCTTTTGTGTTTCGGAACACGGACACCTCTGGGCATGGCCGTCCCTAGTCCCGACATTTCTGGGCCTGGCTGTACAGAGCCCCGGGACATATGGGCCTGGCAGTAAAGAGCCCCAGGACTTTTGGGCTTGGCATTTCAGACCCTGCCACATCTGCACTTTGCAGTTTAGAGCCCTGATCCCTATGGTCCTGGCAGTTCTTAGTCCCGACACATGTGGGCCTGGCAGTACAGAGCCCCGGGACTTCTGCGCTTGGCAGTTTAGGCCCTGCCACATCTGGGCCTGCAAGTTCAGAGCCCCAACACCTATGGGCCTGGCAGTTCTTAGTCCCGACAATTGTGGGCCTGGCAGTACAGAGCCCCGGGACTTCTGTACCTGGCAGTTCAGACCCTCCCACATCTGGGCCTGCAAGTTCAGAGCCCCAACATATATGGGACTGGCAGTTCTTAGTTCAGTCACTTGTGGGCTTGGCAGTACAGAGCTCCGGGACTTGTGCGCTTGGCAGTTCAGACCATGCCACAGCCTGGGCTTTGTGTTTCGGAACACGGACACCTCTGGGCATGGCCGTCCCTAGCCCCGACATTTCTGGGCCTGGCTGTACAGAGCCCCGGGACATATGTGCCTGGCAGTACAGAGCCCCAGGACTTTTGGGCTTGGCATTTCAGACCCTGCCACATCTGCACTTTGCAGTTTAGAGCCCTGATCCCTATGGTCCTGGCAGTTCTTAGTCCCGACACATGTGGGCCTGGCAGTACAGAGCCCCGGGACTTCTGCGCTTGGCAGTTCAGGCCCTGCCACATCTGGGCCTGTCATTTAGAACCAAGAAAACTATGGGCCTGGCAGTTCTTAGTTCAGTCACTTGTGGGCTTGGCAGTACAGAGCCCCGGGACTTGTGCGCTTGGCATTTCAGACCCTGCCACATCTCCACTTTGCAGTTTAGAGCCCTGATCCCTATGGTCCTGGCAGTTCTTAGTCCCGACACATGTGGGCCTGGCAGTACAGAGCCCCGGGACTTCTGCGCTTGGCAGTTTAGGCCCTGCAACATCTGGGCCCGCAAGTTCAGAGCCCCAACATCTATGGGCCTGGCAGTTCTTTGTCCTGACACATGTGGGCCTGGCAGTACAGAGCCCCGGGACTTCTGCGCTTGGCAGTTCAGGCCCTGCCACATCTGGGCCTGTCATTTAGAACCAAGAAAACTATGGGCCTGGCAGTTCTTAGTTCAGTCACTTGTGGGCTTGGCAGTACAGAGCCCCGGGACTTGTGCGCTTGGCTGTTCAGACCATGCCACAGACTGGGCTTTGTGTTTTGGAACACGGACACCTCTGGGCATGGCCGTCCCTAGTCCCGACATTTCTGGGCTTGGCAGTACAGAGCCCCGGGACATATGGGCCTGGAAGTACAGAGCCCCAGGACTTTTGAGCTTGGCATTTCAGACCCTGTCACATCTGCATTTGGCAGTTTAGAGCCCAGAAACCTATGGGCATGGCCGTCCGTAGTACTGACATTTCTAGGACTGGCAGTACAGAGCCCCGGGACTTCTGCGCTTGGCAATTCAGACCCTGTCACATCTGGGCCTGCAATTTCAGAGCCCCAACACCTATGGACCTGGCATTTCTTAGTCCCGACACTTGTGGGCCTGGCAGTACAGAGCCCCGGGACTTCAGTGCTTCGCAGTTCAGACCTTGCCACAGCCTGTCTTGGCGTTTCGGAGAATCGACCCCTCTGGGCATGGCCGTCCCTAGTCGCGACATTTCTAGGCCTGGCAGTACAGAGCCCCAGGAGTATTGGGCTTGGCAGTTCAGACCCTGCCACATCTGGGCCTGCAAGTTCAGAGCCCCAAAACGTATGGGCCTGGCAGTTCTTAGCCCCGACACTTGTGGGCCTGGCAGTAGAGATCCCCGGGACTTGTGCGCTTGGCAGTTCACACCATGCCACATCCTCGGCTTGGCGTTTCTGAGCCCGGACACCTCTGGGCATGGCCGTCCCTAGTCTCGACATTTCTGGGCCTGGCAGTACAGAGCCCCGGGACATATGGGCCTGGCAGTACAGAGCCCCAGGACTTTTGGGCTTGGCAGTTCAGACCCTGCCACATCTGCACTTTGCAGTTTAGAGCCCAGAAACCTATGGGCCTGGCAGGTCTTTGTCCCAACACTTGTGGACCTGGCAGTACAGAGCCCCGGGACTTCTTCACCTGGCAGTTCAGACCCTCCCACATCTGGGCCTGCAAGTTGAGAGCCCCAACACCTATGGGCCTGGCAGTTCTTAGTTCCGACACTTGTGGGCCTGGCAGTACAGAGCCCCGGGACTTCTGCGCTTGGCAGTTCAAACCATGCCACAGCCTGGGCTTGGCGTTTCGGAGCCCGGAAACCTCTGGGCATGGCCGTCCCTAGTCCCGACATTTTTGGGCCTGGCAGTACAGAGCCCCGGGACATATGGGATTGGCATTTCAGACCCTGCCACATCTGCGCTTGGCAATTTAGAGCCCAGAAACCTATGGGCATGGCCTTCCGTAGTACTGACATTTCTAGGACTGGCAGTACAGAGCCCCAGGAATATTGGGGTTTGCAGTTCAGACCCTGCCACATCTGGACCTGCAAGTTCAGAGCCCCAAAACCTATGGGCCTGGCAGTTCTTAGTCCCGACACTTGTGGGCCTGGCAGTACAGAGCCCCAGGGACTTGTGCGCTTGGCAGTTCAAACCATGCCACAACCCGGGCTTGGCGTTTCTGAGCCCGGACACCTCTGGGCATGGCCGTCCCTAGTCCCGACATTTCTGGGCCTGGCAGTACAGAGCCCCGGGACATATGGGCCTGGCAGTACAGAGCCCCAGGGCTTTTGGGCTTGGCATTTCAGACCCTGCCACATTTGCACTTTGCAGTTTAGAGCCCAGAAACCTATGGGCCTGGCAGGTCTTAGTCCCAACACTTGTGGACCTGGCAGTACAGAGCCCCGGGACTTCTGCGCTTGGCTATTCAGACCCTGCCACATCTGGGCCTGCAATTTCAGAGCCCCAACACCTATGGGCCTGGCAGTTCTTAGTTCCGACACTTGTGGGCCTGGCAGTACAGAGCCCCGGGACATATGGGCCTGGCAGTAAAGAACCCCAGGACTTTTGGGCTTGGCATTTCAGAGTCTGCCACAACTGGGCCTGCTAGTTCAGAGCCCCAAAACCTATGGGCCTGGCAGTTCTTAGTCCCGACACTTGTGCGCCTGGCAGTACAGAGCCCCGGGACTTCTGCGCTTCGAAGTTCAGACCATGCCACATCTGGGTCTGAAATTTCAGAGCCCCAACACCTATGGGCCTGGCAGTTCTTAGTCCCGACACTTGTGGGCCTGGCAGTACAGAGCCCCAGGGAATTATGCGCTTGGCAGTTTAAACCGTGCCAAAGCCTGGGCTTGTCATTTTCGAGCCCCGACACCTCTGAGCATGGCCGTCCCTAGTCCCGACACTTGTGGGCCTGGCAGTACAGAGCCCCAGGACTATTGGGCTTGGCAGTTCAGAGCCTGCCACATCTGCACTTTGCAGTTTAGAGCCCAGAACCATATGGGCTGGCAGTTCTTAGTCCCGACACTTGTGGGCCTGGCAGTACAGAGCCCCGGGACTTCTGCGCTTGGCAGTTCGGACCATGCCACAGCCTGTCTTCACGTTTCTGAGCCTGGACACCTCTAGGCATGGACCTCCCTAGTCCCGACATTTGTGGGCCTGGCAGTACAGAGCCTGCCACATCTGGGCCTGCAAGTTCAGAGCCCCAAAACCAATGGGTCTCCCAGTTCTTAGTCCCGACACTTGTGGGCCTGGCAGTACAGAGCCCCGGGAATTATGCGCTTGGCAGTTTAAACCGTGCCAAAGCCTGGGCTTGTCATTTCGAGCCCCGACACCTCTGGGCATGGCCGTCCCTAGTCCCGACACTTGTGGGCCTGGCAGTACAGAGCCCCAGGACTATTGGGCTTGGCAGTTCAGAGCCTGCCACATCTGGGCCTGCTAGTTCAGAGACCCAACACCTATGGGCCTGGCAGTTCTTAGTCCCGACACTTGTGGGCCTGGCAGTACAGAGCCCCAGGACTTCTGCGCTTGGCAGTTCAAACCATGCCAAACCTGGGCTCGGCGTTTGGGAGCCACGACACCTCTGGGCATGGCCATCCCTATTCCCGACATTTGTGGGCCTGGCAGTACAGAGCCCCGGGACATATGGGCCTGGCAGTAAAGAGCCCCAGGATTTTTGGGCTTGGCATTACAGAGTCTGCCACATCTGGGCCTGTAAGTTCAGAGCCCCAACAGCTATGGGCCTGGCAGTTCTTAGTCCCGACACTTGTGGGCCTGGCAGTACAGAACCCCGGGACTTCTGCGCTTGGCAGTTCGGACCATGCCACACCCTGTCTTCGCAGTTTCTGAGCCTGGACACCTCTGGGCATGGCCATCCCTAGTGCCGACATTTGTGGGCCTGGCAGTACAGAGCCCCAGGACTATTGGGCTTGGCAATACAGACACTGCCAAATCTGGGCCTGCAAGTTCAGAGCCCCAACACCTATGGGCCTGGCAGTTCTTAGTCCCGACACTTGTGGGCCTGGCAGTACAGAGCGCCAAGACTTCTGCGCTTGGCAGTTCAAACCATGGCACATTCTGAGCTTGGCGTTTCTGAGCCCGGACACATCTGGTCATGGCCGTCCCTAGTCCCGACATTTCTGGGCCTGGCAGTACAGAGCCCAGGGAATTATGCGATTGGCAGTTTAAAGCCCCAAGCCTGGTCTTGGCGTTTTTGAGCCCCGACACCTCTGGGCATGGCCATCCCTACTCCCGACATTTGGGTCCTGGCAGTACAGAGCCCGGGACATATGGGCCTGGCAGTACAGAGCCCCGGGATTTCTGCGCTTCGCAGTTCAGACCATGCCACATCTGGGCCTGCAATTTCAGAGCCCCAACACCTATGGGCCTGGCAGTTCTTAGTCCCCACACTTGTGGGCTTGGCAGTACAGAGCCCCGGGACTTCTGCGCTTGGCAGTTCAGACCTTGCCACAGCCTGTCTTGGCGTTTCGGAGAATCGACCCCTCTAGGCATGGCCGTGTCCCTACATTTCTAGGCCTGTCAGAGCCCCTAAGTTCATGCCACATCTGGGCCTGGCAGCCCCAAAACCTTGGGCTTAGTTCCCCGACACTTGTGGGCCTGGCAGTACAGAGCCCCGGGACTTCTGCGCTTGGCAGTCCAGACCATTCCACAGCCTGGCTTTGGTATCTGATCCTGGACCCATGGCCATCCCTACACATTTTTGGGCCTTGCAGTTTAGAGCCCTTGGCAGTTTAGAGCCCAGAAACCTATGGGCCTGGCAGTTCTTAGTCCCGACACTTGTGGGCCTGGCAGTACAGAGCCCGGGAATTCTGCGCTTGGCAGTTTAAACCGTGACAAAGCCTGGACTTGCGCTTGGGCAGTTCAGACCATTCCACAGCCTGGCTTCAGAGCCTGCCACATCTGCGCTTGGCAGTCTGATCCTGGACACTTATCTGGGCATGGCCATCCCTAGTCCCGACATTTGTGGGCCTGGCAGTACAGAGCCCCAGGACTTGTGGGCTTGGCAGTTCAGACATCCTGGGCCTGCCACATCTGGGCCTGGCAGTTCAGAGGGATTGGCCCAGGAAACCTATGGGCCTGGCAGTTCTTAGTCCCGACACTTGTGGGCCTGGCAGTACAGAGCCCCGGGACTTGTGCGCGTGGCAATTCAAACCATGCCACATCCCGGGCCTTGGCATTTCTGAGTTCAGAGCCCGACACCTCCTGGGCATGGCCGTCCCTTGCAGTCCCGATATTTCTGGGCCTGGCAGTACAGAGCCCCGGGACATCTGGGCCTGGCAGTACAGAGCCCCGGGACATATGGGCCTGGCAGTACAGAGCCCCAGGACTTTTGGTTCTTGGCGTTTCAGACCCTGCCACATCTGCACTTGTGCAGTTTAGAGCCCAGATCCCTATGGTCCTGGCAGTTCTTAGTCCCGACACATTTAGAGCCCAGATCCCTATGGTCCTGGCAGTTCTGGGCCTGGCAGTACAGAGCCCCGGGACTTCTGCACTTGGCAGTTTAGGCCCTGCCACATCTGGGCCTGCAAGTTCAGAGCCCCAACACCTATGGGCCTGGCAGTTCTTAGTCCCGACACTTGTGGGCCTGGCAGTACAGAGCCCCGGGACTTCTGTACCTGGCAGTTCAGACCCTGCCACATCTGGCCCTGAAAGTTCAGAGCCCCAACATCTATGGGACTGGCAGTTCTTAGTTCAGTCACTTGTGGGCCTGGCAGTACAGAGCCCCGGGACTTCTACGATTGGCAGTTCAGACCCTGCCACATCTGGGCCTGCAAGTTCAGAGCCCCAACACCTATGGGCCTGGCAGTTCTTAGTCCCAACACGTATGGGCCTGGCAGTACAGAGCCCCGTGACATATGGGCCTGGCAGTACAGAGCCCCAGGAATTTTGAGCTTGGCATTTCAGACCCTGTCACATCTGCATTTGGCAATTTAGAGCCCAGAAACCTATGGGCATGGCCTTCCGTAGTACTGACATTTCTAGGACTGGCAGTACAGAGCCCCAGGAATATTGGGGTTTGCAGTTCAGACCCTGCCACATCTGGACCTGCAAGTTCAGAGCCCCAAAACCTATGGGCCTGGCAGTTCTTAGTCCCGACACTTGTGGGCCTGGCAGTAGAGATTGCCGGGACTTGTGCGCTTGGCAGTTCAAACCATGCCACATCCCGGGTTTGGCGTTTCTGAGCCCGGACACCTCTGGGCATGGCCGTCCCTAGTCCCGACATTTCTGGGCCTGGCAGTACAGAGCCCCGGGACATATGGGCCTGGCAGTACAGAACCCAGGGCTTTTGGGCTTGGCATTTCAGACCCTGCCACATTTGCACTTTCCAGTTTAGAGCCCAGAAACCTATGGGCCTGGCAGGTCTTAGTCCCAACACTTGTGGACCTGGCAGTACAGAGCCCCGGGACTTCTGCGCTTGGCTATTCAGACCCTGCCACATCTGGGCCTGCAATTTCAGAGCCCCAACACCTATGGTCCTGGCAGTTCTTAGTCCCGACACATGTGGGCCTGGCAGTACAGAGCCCCGGGACTTCTCCGCTTGGCTATTCAGACCCTGCCACATCTGGGCCTGCAATTTCAGAGCCCCAACACATATGGGCCTGGCAGTTCTTAGTTCCGACACTTGTGGGCCTGGCAGTACAGAGCCCCGGGACTTCTGCGCTTGGCAGTTCAGACCATGCCACAGCCTGGGCTTTTTGTTTCGGAACACGGACACCTCTGGGCATGGCCGTCCCTAGTCCCGACATTTCTGGGCCTGGCTGTACAGAGCCCCGGGACATATGGGCCTGGCAGTAAAGAGCCCCAGGACTTTTGGGCTTGGCATTTCAGACCCTGCCACATCTGCACTTTGCAGTTTAGAGCACTGATCCCTATGGTCCTGGCAGTTCTTAGTCCCGACACATGTGGGCCTGGCAGTACAGAGCCCCGGGACTTCTGCGCTTGGCAGTTTAGGCCCTGCCACATCTGGGCCTGCAAGTTCAGAGCCCCAACACCTATGGGCCTGGCAGTTCTTAGTCCCGACACTTGTGGGCCTGGCAGTACAGAGCCCCGGGACTTCTGTACCTGGCAGTTCAGACCCTGCCACATCTGGGCCTGCAAGTTCAGAGCCCCAACACCTATGGGCCTGGCAGTTCTTAGTCCCGACACTTGTGGTCCTGGCAGTATAGAGCCCCGGGACTTCTGCGCTTGGCAGTTCAGGCCCTGCCACATCTAGCCCTGTCATTTAGAACCAAGAAAACTATGGGCCTGGCAGTTCTTAGTTCAGTCACTTGTGGGCTTGGCAGTACAGAGCCCCGGGACTTGTGCGCTTGGCATTTCAGACCCTGCCACATCTCCACTTTGCAGTTTAGAGCCCTGATCCCTATGGTCCTGGCAGGTCTTAGTCCCGACACATGTGGGCCTGGCAGTACAGAGCCCCGGGACTTCTGCGCTTGGCAGTTTAGGCCCTGCCACATCTGGGCCCGCAAGTTCAGAGCCCCAACATCTATGGGCCTGGCAGTTCTTAGTCCCGACACATGTGGGCCTGGCAGTACAGAGCCCCGGGACTTCTGCGCTTGGCAGTTCAGGCCCTGCCACATCTGGGCCTGTCATTTAGAACCAAGAAAACTATGGGCCTGGCAGTTCTTAGTTCAGTCACTTGTGGGCTTGGCAGTACAGAGCCCCGGGACTTGTGCGCTTGGCTGTTCAGACCATGCCACAGACTGGGCTTTGTGTTTTGGAACACGGACACCTCTGGGCATGGCCGTCCCTAGTCCCGACATTTCTGGGCTTGGCAGTACAGAGCCCCGGGACATATGGGCCTGGCAGTACAGAGCCCCAGGACTTTTGAGCTTGGCATTTCAGACCCTGTCACATCTGCATTTGGCAGTTTAGAGCCCAGAAACCTATGGGCATGGCCGTCCGTAGTACTGACATTTCTAGGACTGGCAGTACAGAGCCCCGGGACTTGTGCGCTTGGCAGTTCACACCATGCCACATCCTCGGCTTGGCGTTTCTGAGCCCGGACACCTCTGGGCATGGCTGTCCCTAGTCTCGACATTTCTGGGCCTGGCAGTACAGAGCCCCGGGACATATGGGCCTGGCAGTACAGAGACCCACGACTTTTGGGCTTGGCAGTTCAGACCCTGCCACATCTGCACTTTGCAGTTTAGAGCCCAGAAACCTATGGGCCTGGCAGGTCTTAGTCCCAACACTTGTGGACCTGGCAGTACAGAGCCCCGGGACTTCTTCACCTGGCAGTTCAGACCCTCCCACATCTGGGCCTGCAAGTTGAGAGCCCCAACATCTATGGGCCTGGCAGTTTTTAGTTCATTCACTTGTGGGCCTGGCAGTACAGAGCCCCGGGACATATGGGCCTGGCAGTACAGAGCCCCAGGACATTTGGGCTTGGCAGTTCAGACCCTGCCACATCTGCACTTTGCAGTTTAGAGCCCAGAAACCTATGGGCCTGGCAGGTCTTAGTCCCAACACTTGTGCACCTGGCAGTACAGAGCCCCGGGACTTCTGCGCTTGGCTATTCAGACCCTGCCACATCTGGGCCTGCAATTTCAGAGCCCCAACACATATGGGCCTGGCAGTTCTTAGTTCCGACACTTGTGGGCCTGGCAGTACAGAGCCCCGGGACTTCTGCGCTTGGCAGTTCAAACCATGCCACAGCCTGGGCTTGGCGTTTCTGAGCCCGGAAACCTCTGGGCATGGCCGTCCCTAGTCCCGACATTTCTGCGCCTGGCAGTACAGAGCCCCGGGACATATGGGCCTGGCAGTACAGAGCCCCAGGGCTTTTGGGCTTGGCATTTCAGACCCTGCCACATTTGCACTTTGCAGTTTAGAGCCCAGAAACCTATGGGCCTGGCAGGTCTTAGTCCCAACACTTGTGGACCTGGCAGTACAGAGCCCCGAGACTTCTGCGCTTGGCTATTCAGACCCTGCCACATCTGGGCCTGCAATTTCAGAGACCCAACACGTATGGGCCTGGCAGTTCTTAATTCCGACACTTGTGGGCCTGGCAGTACAGAGCCCCGGGACTTCTGCGCTTGGCAGTTCAAACCATGCCACAGCCTGGGCTTGGCGTTTCGGAGCCCGGAAACCTCTGGGTATGGCCATCCCTCATCCCGACATTTTTGGGCCTGGCAGTACAGAGCCCCGGGACATATGGGATTGGCAGTACAGAGCCCCAGGACTTTTGGGCTTGGCATTTCAGACCCTGCCACATCTGCGCTTGGCAGTTTAGAGCCCAGATCCCTATGGTCCTGGCAGTTCTTAGTCCTGACACTTGTGGGCCTGGCAGTACAGAGCCCCGGGACTTCTGCGCTTGGCAGTTCAGACCCTGCCACATCTGGGCCTTCAAGTTCAGAGCCCAAAACCTATGGGCCTGGCAGTTCTTAGTCCCAACACGTATGGGCCTGGCAGTACAGGGCCCCGGGACATATGGGCCTGGCAGTACAGAGCCCCAGGACTTTTGAGCTTGGCATTTCAGACCCTGTCACATCTGCATTTGGCAGTTTAGAGCCCAGAAACCTATGGGCATGGCCATCCGTAGTACTGACATTTCTAGGACTGGCAGTACAGAGCCCCAGGAATATTGGGCTTTGCAGTTCAGACCCTGCCACATCTGGACCTGCAAGTTCAGAGCCCCAAAACCTATGGGCCTGGCAGTTCTTAGTCCCGACACTTGTGGGCCTGGCAGTAGAGAACGCCGGTACTTGTGCGCTTGGCAGTTCAAACCATGCCACATCCCGGGCTTGCCGTTTCTGAGCCCGGACACCTCTGGGCATGGCCGTCCCTAGTCCCGACATTTCTGCGCCTGGCAGTACAGAGCCCCGGGACATATGGGCCTGGCAGTACAGAGCCCCAGGGCTTTTGGGCTTGGCATTTCAGACCCTGCCACATTTGCACTTTGCAGTTTAGAGCCCAGAAACCTATGGGCCTGGCAGGTCTTAGTCCCAACACTTGTGGACCTGGCAGTACAGAGCCCCGAGACTTCTGCGCTTGGCTATTCAGACCCTGCCACATCTGGGCCTGCAATTTCAGAGACCCAACACGTATGGGCCTGGCAGTTCTTAATTCCGACACTTGTGGGCCTGGCAGTACAGAGCCCCGGGACTTCTGCGCTTGGCAGTTCAAACCATGCCACAGCCTGGGCTTGGCGTTTCGGAGCCCGGAAACCTCTGGGCATGGCCATCCCTCATCCCGACATTTTTGGGCCTGGCAGTACAGAGCCCCGGGACATATGGGATTGGCAGTACAGAGCCCCAGGACTTTTGGGCTTGGCATTTCAGACCCTGCCACATCTGCGCTTGGCAGTTTAGAGCCCAGATCCCTATGGTCCTGGCAGTTCTTAGTCCTGACACTTGTGGGCCTGGCAGTACAGAGCCCCGGGACTTCTGCGCTTGGCAGTTCAGACCCTGCCACATCTGGGC
The DNA here is from genome assembly GCF_026122565.2 of Emydura macquarii macquarii. NCBI lineage: Eukaryota > Metazoa > Chordata > Testudines > Chelidae > Emydura > Emydura macquarii. Next base: position 20,208 of record NW_027133142.1, on the reverse strand, counting down.
ATTCAAGTTCAGAGCCCAAAACCTATGGGCCTGGCAGTTCTTAGTCCCAACACGTATGGGCCTGGCAGTACAGAGCCCCGGGACATATGGGCCTGGCAGTACAGAGCCCCAGGACTTTTGAGCTTGGCATTTCAGACCCTGTCACATCTGCATTTGGCAGTTTAGAGCCCAGAAACCTATGGGCATGGCCGTCCGTAGTAGTGACATTTCTAGGACTGGCAGTACAGAGCCCCAGGAATATTGGGCTTTGCAGTTCAGACCCTGCCACATCTGGACCTGCAAGTTCAGAGCCCCAAAACCTATGGGCCTGGCAGTTCTTAGTCCCGACACTTGTGGGCCTGGCAGTAGAGATCCCCGGGACTTGTGCGCTTGGCAGTTCAAACCATGCCACATCCCGGGCTTGGCGTTTCTGAGCCCGGACACCTCTGGGCATGGCCGTCCCTAGTCTCGACATTTCTGGGCCTGGCAGTACAGAGCCCCGGGACATATGGGCCTGGCAGTACAGAGCCCCAGGGCTTTTGGGCTTGGCATTTCAGACCCTGCCACATTTGCACTTTGCAGTTTAGAGCCCAGAAACTTATGGGCCTGGCAGGTCTTAGTCCCGACACTTGTGGGCCTGGCAGTACAGAGCCCCGGGACTTCTGCGCTTGGCAGTTCAAACCATGCCACAGCCTGGGCTTGGCGTTTCGGAGCCCGGAAACCTCTGGGCATGGCCATCCCTCATCCCGACATTTTTGGGCCTGGCAGTACAGAGCCCCGGGACATATGGGATTGGCAGTACAGAGCCCCAGGACTTTTGGGCTTGGCATTTCAGACCCTGCCACATCTGCGCTTGGCAGTTTAGAGCCCAGATCCCTATGTTCCTGGCAGTTCTTAGTCCTGACACTTGTGGGCCTGGCAGTACAGAGCCCCGGGACTTCTGCGCTTGGCAGTTCAGACCCTGCCACATCTGGGCCTTCAAGTTCAGAGCCCAAAACCTATGGGCCTGGCAGTTCTTAGTCCCAACACGTATGGGCCTGGCAGTACAGAGCCCCGGGACATATGGGCCTGGCAGTACAGAGCCCCAGGACTTTTGAGCTTGGCATTTCAGACCCTGTCACATCTGCATTTGGCAGTTTAGAGCCCAGAAACCTATGGGCATGGCCGTCCGTAGTAGTGACATTTCTAGGACTGGCAGTACAGAGCCCCAGGAATATTGGGCTTTGCAGTTCAGACCCTGCCACATCTGGACCTGCAAGTTCAGAGCCCCAAAACCTATGGGCCTGGCAGTTCTTAGTCCCGACACTTGTGGGCCTGGCAGTAGAGATCCCCGGGACTTGTGCGCTTGGCAGTTCAAACCATGCCACATCCCGGGCTTGGCGTTTCTGAGCCCGGACACCTCTGGGCATGGCCGTCCCTAGTCTCGACATTTCTGGGCCTGGCAGTACAGAGCCCCGGGACATATGGGCCTGGCAGTACAGAGCCCCAGGGCTTTTGGGCTTGGCATTTCAGACCCTGCCACATTTGCACTTTGCAGTTTAGAGCCCAGAAACTTATGGGCCTGGCAGGTCTTAGTCCCGACACTTGTGGGCCTGGCAGTACAGAGCCCCGGGACTTCTGCGCTTGGCAGTTCAAACCATGCCACATCTGGGCCTTCAAGTTCAGAGCCCAAAACCTATGGGCCTGGCAGTTCTTAGTCCCAACACGTATGGGCCTGGCAGTACAGAGCCCCGGGACATATGGGCCTGGCAGTACAGAGCCCCAGGACTTTTGAGCTTGGCATTTCAGACCCTGTCACATCTGCATTTGGCAGTTTAGAGCCCAGAAACCTATGGGCATGGCCGTCCGTAGTAGTGACATTTCTAGGACTGGCAGTACAGAGCCCCAGGATTATTGGGCTTTGCAGTTCAGACCCTGCCACATCTGGACCTGCAAGTTCAGAGCCCCAACACCTATGGGCCTGGCAGTTCTTAGTCCCGACACTTGTGGGCCTGGCAGTAGAGATCCCCGGGACTTGTGCGCTTGGCAGTTCAAACCATGCCACATCCCGGGCTTGGCGTTTCTGAGCCCGGACACCTCTGGGCATGGCCGTCCCTAGTCTCGACATTTCTGGGCCTGGCAGTACAGAGCCCCGGGACATATGGGCCTGGCAGTACAGAGCCCCAGGGCTTTTGGGCTTGGCATTTCAGACCCTGCCACATTTGCACTTTGCAGTTTAGAGCCCAGAAACTTATGGGCCTGGCAGGTCTTAGTCCCAACACTTGTGGACCTGGCAGTACAGAGCCCCGGGACTTCTGCGCTTGGCAATTCAGACCCTGTCACATCTGGTCCTTCAAGTTCAGAGCCCAAAACCTATGGGCCTGGCAGTTCTTAGTCCCGACATTTTTGGGCCTGGCAGTACAGAGCCCCGTTACATATGGGCCTGGCAGTACAGAGCCCCAGGACTTTTGAGCTTGGCATTTCAGACCCTGTCACATCTGCATTTGGCAGTTTAGAGCCCAGAAACCTATGGGCATGGCCGTCCGTAGTTCTGACATTTCTAGGACTGGCAGTACAGAGCCCCAGGAATATTGGGCTTTGCAGTTCAGACCCTGCCACATCTGGACCTGCAAGTTCAGAGCCCCAAAACCTATGGGCCTGGCAGTTCTTAGTCCCGACACTTGTGGGCCTAGCAGTAGAGATCCCCGGGACTTGTGCGCTTGGCAGTTCAAACCATGCCACAGCCTGGGCTTGGCGTTTCGGAGCCCGGAAACCTCTGGGCATGGCCATCCTTCATCCCGACATTTTTGGGCCTGGCAGTACAGAGCCCCGGGACATATGGGATTGGCTGTACAGAGCCCCAGGACTTTTGGGCTTGGCATTTCAGACCCTGCCACATCTGCGCTTGGCAGTTTAGAGCCCAGATCCCTATGGTCCTGGCAGTTCTTAGTCCTGACACTTGTGGGCCTGGCAGTACAGAGCCCCGGGACTTCTGCGCTTGGCAGTTCAGACCCTGCCACATCTGGGCCTTCAAGTTCAGAGCCCAAAACCTATGGGCCTGGCAGTTCTTAGTCCCAACACGTATGGGCCTGGCAGTACAGAGCCCCGGGACATATGGGCCTGGCAGTACAGAGCCCCAGGACTTTTGAGCTTGGCATTTCAGACCCTGTCACATCTGCATTTGGCAGTTTAGAGCCCAGAAACCTATGGGCATGGCCGTCCGTAGTAGTGACATTTCTAGGACTGGCAGTACAGAGCCCCAGGATTATTGGGCTTTGCAGTTCAGACCCTGCCACATCTGGACCTGCAAGTTCAGAGCCCCAACACCTATGGGCCTGGCAGTTCTTAGTCCCGACACTTGTGGGCCTGGCAGTAGAGATCCCCGGGACTTGTGCGCTTGGCAGTTCAAACCATGCCACATCCCGGGCTTGGCGTTTCTGAGCCCGGACACCTCTGGGCATGGCCGTCCCTAGTCTCGACATTTCTGGGCCTGGCAGTACAGAGCCCCGGGACATATGGGCCTGGCAGTACAGAGCCCCAGGGCTTTTGGGCTTGGCATTTCAGACCCTGCCACATTTGCACTTTGCAGTTTAGAGCCCAGAAACTTATGGGCCTGGCAGGTCTTAGTCCCAACACTTGTGGACCTGGCAGTACAGAGCCCCGGGACTTCTGCGCTTGGCAATTCAGACCCTGTCACATCTGGGCCTTCAAGTTCAGAGCCCAAAACCTATGGGCCTGGCAGTTCTTAGTCCCGACATTTTTGGGCCTGGCAGTACAGAGCCCCGTGACATATGGGCCTGGCAGTACAGAGCCCCAGGACTTCTACGCTTGGCATTTCAGACCCTGTCACATCTGCATTTGGCAGTTTAGAGCCCAGAAACCTATGGGCATGGCCGTCCGTAGTTCTGACATTTCTAGGACTGGCAGTACAGAGCCCCAGGAATATTGGGCTTTGCAGTTCAGACCCTGCCACATCTGGACCTGCAAGTTCAGAGCCCCAAAACCTATGGGCCTGGCAGTTCTTAGTCCCGACACTTGTGGGCCTGGCAGTAGAGATCCCCGGGACTTGTGCGCTTGGCAGTTCAAACCATGCCACAGCCTGGGCTTGGCGTTTCGGAGCCCGGAAACGTCTGGGCATGGCCATCCTTCATCCCGACATTTTTGGGCCTGGCAGTACAGAGCCCCGGGACATATGGGATTGTCTGTACAGAGCCCCAGGACTTTTGGGCTTGGCATTTCAGACCCTGCCACATCTGCGCTTGGCAGTTTAGAGCCCAGATCCCTATGGTCCTGGCAGTTCTTAGTCCTGACACTTGTGGGCCTGGCAGTACAGAGCCCCGGGACTTCTGCGCTTGGCAGTTCAGAACATGCCACATCTGGGCCAGCAAGTTCAGAGCCCCAACACTTATGGGCCTGGCAGTTCTTAGTCCCAACACGTATGGGCCTGGCAGTACAGAGCCCAGGGACATATGGGCCTGGCAGTACAGAGCCCCAGGACTTTTAAGCTTGGCATTCCAGACCCTGTCACATCAGCATTTGGCAGTTTAGAGCCCAGAAACCTATGGGCCTGGCAGGTCTTAGTCCCAACACTTGTGGACCTGGCAGTACAGAGCCCCGGGACTTCTGCGCTTGGCTAGCCACATCTGGGCCTGCAATAGAGCCCCAACACGTATGGGCCTGGCAGTTCTTAGTTCCGACACTTGTGGGCCTGGCAGTACAGAGCCCCGGGACTTCTGCGCTTGCGCTTGCAGTTCAAACCATGCCACAGCCTGGGCTTGGCGTTTCGGAGCCCGGAAACCTCTGGGCATGGCCATCCCTCATCCCGACATTTTTGGGCCTGGCAGTACAGAGCCCCGGGACATATGGGATTGGCAGTACAGAGCCCCAGGACTTTTGGGCTTGGCATTTCAGACCCTGCCACATCTGCGCTTGGCAGTTTAGAGCCCAGATCCCTATGGTCCTGGCAGTTCTTAGTCCCAACACGTATGGGCCTGGCAGTACAGAGCCCCGGGACATATGGGCCTGGCAGTACAGAGCCCCAGGACTTTTGAGCTTGGCATTTCAGACCCTGCCACATTTGCACTTTGCAGTTTAGAGCCCAGAAACTTATGGGCCTGGCAGGTCTTAGTCCCAACACTTGTGGACCTGGCAGTATAGAGCCCCGGGACTTCTGCGCTTGGCAATTCAGACCCTGTCACATCTGGGCCTGCAATTTCAGAGCCCCAACACCTATTAGCCTGGCATTTCTTAGTCCCGACACTTGTGGGCCTGGCAGTACAGAGCCCCGGGACTTCAGCGCTTCGCAGTTCAGATCTTGCCACAGCCTGTCTTGGCGTTTCTGAGCCTGGACCCCTCTGGGCATGGCCGTCCCTAGTCGCGACATTTCTAGGCCTGGCAGTACAGAGCCCCAAGACTATTGGGCTTGGCAGTTCAGACCCTGCCACATCTGGGCCTGCAAGTTCAGAGCCCCAAAACGTATGGGCCTGGCAGTTCTTAGTCCCGACACTTGTGGGCCTGGCAGTACAGAGCCCCAGGACTTCTACGCTTGGCAGTTCAGACCATGCCACAGCCTGGGCTTTGTGTTTCGGAACACGGACACCTCTGGGCTTGTCCGTCCCTAGTCACGACATTTCTGGGCCTGGCAGTACAGAGCCCCGGGACATATGGGCCTGGCAGTACAGAGCCCCAGGACTTTTGAGCTTGGCATTTCAGACCCTGTCACATCTGCATTTGGCAGTTTAGAACCCAGAAACCTATGGGCATGGCCGTCCGTAGTACTGACATTTCTAGGACTGGCAGTACAGAGCCCCAGGAATATTGGGCTTGGCAGTTCAGACCCTGCCACATCTGGGCCTGCAAGTTCAGAGCCCCAAAACGTATGGGCCTGGCAGTTCTTAGTCCCGACACTTGTGGGCCTGGCAGTAGAGATCCCCGGGACTTGTGCGCTTGGCAGTTCACACCATGCCACATCCTGGGCTTGGCGTTTCTGAGCTCGGACACCTCTGGGCATGGCCGTCCCTAGTCTCGACATTTCTGGGCCTGGCAGTACAGAGCCCCGGGACTTCTTCACCTGGCAGTTCAGACCCTCCCACATCTGGGCCTGCAAGTTGAGAGCCCCAACATCTATGGGCCTGGCAGTTCTTAGTTCATTCACTTGTGGGCCTGGCAGTACAGAGCCCCGGGACATATGGGCCTGGCAGTACAGAGCCCCAGGACTTTTGGGCTTGGCAGTTCAGACCCTGCCACATCTGCACTTTGCAGTTTAGAGCCCAGAAACCTATGGGCCTGGCAGGTCTTAGTCCCAACACTTGTGGACCTGGCAGTACAGAGCCCCGGGACTTCTTCACCTGGCAGTTCAGACCCTCCCACATCTGGGCCTGCAAGTTGAGAGCCCCAACATCTATGGGCCTGGCAGTTCTTAGTTCATTCACTTGTGGGCCTGGCAGTACAGAGCCCCGGGACATATGGGCCTGGCAGTACAGAGCCCCAGGACTTTTGGGCTTGGCAGTTCAGACCCTGCCACATCTGAACTTTGCAGTTTAGAGCCCAGAAACCTATGGGCCTGGCAGGTCTTAGTCCCAACACTTGTGGACCTGGCAGTACAGAGCCCCGGGACTTCTGCGCTTGGCTATTCAGACCCTGCCACATCTGGGCCTGCAATTTCAGAGCCCCAACACATATGGGCCTAGCAGTTCTTAGTTCCGACACTTGTGGGCCTGGCAGTACAGAGCCCCGGGACTTCTGCGCTTGGCAGTTCAAACCATGCCACAGCCTGGGCTTGGCGTTTCGGAGCCCGGAAACCTCTGGGCATGGCCGTCCCTACTCCCGACATTTTTGGGCCTGGCAGTACAGAGCCCCGAGACATCAGCGCATCGCAGTTCAGACCTTGCCACAGCCTGGCTTGGCGTTTCGGAGCCTGGACCCCTCTGGGCATGGCCGTCCCTAGTCCCGACATTTCTGGGCCTGGCAGTACAGAGCCCCAGGACTATTGGGCTTGGCAGTTCAGACCCTGCCACATCTGGGCCTGCAAGTTCAGAGCCCCAACACCTATGGGCGTGGCAGTTCTTAGTCCCGACACTTGTGGGCCTGGCAGTACAGAGCCCCGGGACTTCTGCGCTTGGCAGTTCACACCATGCCACATCCTGGGCTTGGCGTTTCTGAGCCCGGACACCTCTGGGCATGGCCGTCCCTAGTCTCGACATTTCTGGGCCTGGCAGTACAGAGCCCAGGGACTTCTTCACCTGGCAGTTCAGACCCTCCCACATCTGGGCCTGCAAGTTGAGAGCCCCAACATCTATGGGCCTGATAGTTCTTAGTTCATTCACTTGTGGGCCTGGCAGTACAGAGCCCCGGGACATATGGGCCTGGCAGTACAGAGCCCCAGGACTTTTGGGCTTGGCAGTTCAGACCCTGCCACATCTGCACTTTGCAGTTTAGAGCCCAGAAACCTATGGGCCTGGCAGGTCTTAGTCCCAACACTTGTGGGCCTGGCAGTACAGAGCCCCGGGACTTCTGCGCTTGGCTATTCAGACCCTGCCACATCTGGGCCTGCAATTTCAGAGCCCCAACACATATGGGCCTGGCAGTTCTTAGTTCCGACACTTGTGGGCCTGGCAGTACAGAGCCCCGGGACTTCTGCGCTTGGCAGTTCAAACCATGCCACAGCCTGGGCTTGGCGTTTCGGAGCCCGGAAACCTCTGGGAATGGCCGTCCCTACTCCCGACATTTTTGGGCCTGGCAGTACAGAGCCCCGGGACATATGGGATTGGCAGTACAGAGCCCCAGGACTTTTGGGCTTGGCATTTCAGACCCTGCCACATCTGCCCTTGGCAGTTTAGAGCCCAGATCCCTATGGTCCTGGCAGTTCTTAGTCCCGACACTTGTGGGCCTGGCAGTACAGAGCCCCGGGACTTCTGCGCTTGGCAGTTCAGACCCTGCCACATCTGGGCCTTCAAGTTGAGAGCCCAAAACCTATGGGCCTGGCAGTTCTTAGTCCCAACACGTATGGGCCTGGCAGTACAGAGCCCCGGGACATATGGGCCTGGCAGTACAGAGCCCCAGGACTTCTACGCTTGGCATTTCAGACCCTGTCACATCTGCATTTGGCAGTTTAGAGCCCAGAAACCTATGGGCATGGCCGTCCGTAGTAGTGACATTTCTAGGACTGGCAGTACAGAGCCCCAGGAATATTGGGCTTTGCAGTTCAGACCCTGCCACATCTGGACCTGCAAGTTCAGAGCCCCAAAACCTATGGGCCTGGCAGTTCTTAGTCCCGACACTTGTGGGCCTGGCAGTAGAGATCCCCGGGACTTGTGCGCTTGGCAGTTCAAACCATGCCACATCCCGGGCTTGCCGTTTCTGAGCCCGGACACCTCTGGGCATGGCCGTCCCTAGTCCCGACATTTCTGGGCCTGGCAGTACAGAGCCCCGGGACATATGGGCCTGGCAGTACAGAGCCCCAGGGCTTTTGGGCTTGGCATTTCAGACCCTGCCACTTCTGGGCCTGCAAGTTCAGAGCCCCAAAACCTACGGGCTTGGCAGTTCTTAGTCCCAACACTTGTGGGCCTGGCAGTACAGAGCCCTGGGACTTCTGCACTTGGAAGTTCGAACCATGCCACAGCTTGGGCTTGGCTTTTTGGATCCCGGACAGCTCTGGGCATGGCCGTCCCTAGTCCTGACATTTTTGGGCCTGGCAGTAGAGAGCCCCGGGACATATGGGATTGGCAGTACAGAGCCCCAGGACTTTTGGACTTCGCATTTCAGACCCTGCCACATCTGCGCTTGGCAGTTTAGAGCCCAGATCCCTGTGGTCCTGGCAGTTCTTAGTCCCGACACATGTGGGCCTGGCAGTACAGAGCCCCGGGACGTCTGCGCTTGGCAGTTCAGACCCTGCCACATCTGGGCCTGTCATTTTAGAACCAAGAAACCTATGGGCCTGGCAGTTCTTAGTCCCGTCACTTGTGGGCCTGGCAGTACAGAGCCCCGGGACTTCTGTACCTGGCAGTTCAGACCATGCCACAGCCGGGGCTTTGTGTTTCGGAACACAGACACCTCTGGGCATGGCCGTCCCTTGACCCGACATTTCTGGGCCTGGCAATACAGAGCCCCAGGACTTTTGAGCTTGGCATTTCAGACCCTGTCACATCTGCATTTGGCAGTTTAGAGCCCAGTACTCTGTGGGCATGGCCGTCCCTTGTCCCGACATTTCTAGGACTTGCCGTACAGAGCCCCAGGACTTTTGGGCTTGGCAGTTCAGACCATGCCACATCTGGGCCTGCAAGTTCAGAGCCCCAAAACCTATGGGCCTGGCAGTTCTTAGTCCCGACACTTGTGGGCCTGGCAGTACAGAGCCCCAGGACTTCTACGCTTGGCAGTTCAGACCATGCCACAGCCTGGGCTTTGTGTTTCGGAACACGGACACCTCTGGGCATGTCCGTCCCTAGTCACGACATTTCTGGGCCTGGCAGTACAGAGCCCCGGGACATATGGGCCTGGCAGTACAGAGCCCCAGGACTTTTGGGCTTGGCATTTCGGACCCTGTTACATCTGCATTAGTCAGTTCAGAGCCCCAACACATATGGGACTGGCAGTTCTTAGTTCAGTCACTTGTGGGACTGGTGGTACAGAGCCCCGGGACTTCTTCGTTTGGCAATTCATACCCTTCCACATCTGAGCCTGGCAGTCTTAATCCCGACACTTGTTGGCCTGGCAGTACAGAGCCCTGGGAATTCTGTGCTTGGTAGTTTAAATTGTGCCACAGCCTGGGCTTGGTATTTTGGAGCCCCGAGACCTCTGGGCATGGCCGTCCCTAGTCCCGACATTTCTTGGCCTGGCACTACAGAGCACCGGGATATATGGGATTGGCAGTACAGACCCCAGGAATTTTGGGCTAGGCAGTTCAGACCCTGCCACATCTGCACTTGGCAGTATAGAGCCCAGAAAACTATGGGCCTGGCATTTCTTAGTCCCGGCACTTGTTGGCCTGGCAGTACAGAGCCCCGGGACTTCTGCACTTGGCAATACAGACCAAACCACAGTTGCACCTGGCAGGTTAAGGCCCAGAAAACAATGGTCCTGGCAGTTCTTAGTCCCGACACTTGTGGGCCTGGCAGTACAGAGCCCCGGGACTTCTGAACTTGGCAGTTCAGACCCTGCCACATCTGGGCCTTCAAGTTCAGAGCCCAAAACCTATGGGCCTGGCAGTTCTTAGTCCCAACACCTATGGGCCTGGCAGTACAGAGCCCCGGGACATATGGGCCTGGCAGTACAGAGCCCCAGGACTTTTGAGCTTGGCATTTCAGACCCTGTCACATCTGCATTTGGCAGTTTAGAGCCCAGAAACCTATGGGCATGGCCGTCCGTAGTACTGACATTTCTAGGACTGGCAGTACAGAGCCCCAGGAATATTGGGCTTTGCAGTTCAGACCCTGCCACATCTGGACCTGCAAGTTCAGAGCCCCAAAACCTATGGGCCTGGTAGTTCTTAGTCCCGACACTTGTGGGCCTGGCAGTAGAGATCCCCGGGACTTGTGCGCTTGGCAGTTCAAACCATGCCACATCCCGGGCTTGCCGTTTCTGAGCCCGGACACCTCTGGGCATGGCCGTCCCTAGTCCCGACATTTCTGCGCCTGGCAGTACAGAGCCCCGGGACATATGGGCCTGGCAGTAAAGAGCCCCAGGGCTTTTGGGCTTGGCATTTCAGACCCTGCCACATTTGCACTTTGCAGTTTAGAGCCCAGAAACCTATGGGCCTGGCAGGTCTTAGTCCCAACACTTGTGGACCTGGCAGTACAGAGCCCCGGGACTTCTGCGCTTGGCTATTCAAACCCTGCCACATCTGGGCCTGCAATTTCAGAGCCCCAACACGTATGGGCCTGGCAGTTCTTAGTTCCGACACTTGTGGGCCTGGCAGTACAGAGCCCCGGGACTTCTGCGCTTGGCAGTTCAAACCATGCCACAGCCTGGGCTTGGCGTTTCGGAGCCCGGAAACCTCTGGGCATGGCCATCCCTCATCCCGACATTTTTGGGCCTGGCAGTACAGAGCCCCGGGACATATGGGATTGGCAGTACAGAGCCCCAGGACTTTTGGGCTTGGCATTTCAGACCCTGCCACATCTGCGCTTGGCAGTTTAGAGCCCAGATCCCTATGGTCCTGGCAGTTCTTAGTCCCAACACGTATGGGCCTGGCAGTACAGAGCCCCGGGACATATGGGCCTGGCAGTACAGAGCCCCAGGACTTTTGAGCTTGGCATTTCAGACCCTGCCACATTTGCACTTTGCAGTTTAGAGCCCAGAAACTTATGGGCCTGGCAGGTCTTAGTCCCAACACTTGTGGACCTGGCAGTATAGAGCCCCGGGACTTCTGCGCTTGGCAATTCAGACCCTGTCACATCTGGGCCTGCAATTTCAGAGCCCCAACACCTATTAGCCTGGCATTTCTTAGTCCCGACACTTGTGGGCCTGGCAGTACAGAGCCCCGGGACTTCAGCGCTTCGCAGTTCAGATCTTGCCACAGCCTGTCTTGGCGTTTCGGAGCCTGGACCCCTCTGGGCATGGCCGTCCCTAGTCGCGACATTTCTAGGCCTGGCAGTAAAGAGCCCCAAGACTATTGGGCTTGGCAGTTCAGACCCTGCCACATCTGGGCCTGCAAGTTCAGAGCCCCAAAACGTATGGGCCTGGCAGTTCTTAGTCCCGACACTTGTGGGCCTGGCAGTACAGAGCCCCAGGACTTCTACGCTTGGCAGTTCAGACCATGCCACAGCCTGGGCTTTGTGTTTCGGAACACGGACACCTCTGGGCTTGTCCGTCCCTAGTCACGACATTTCTGGGCCTGGCAGTACAGAGCCCCGGGACATATGGGCCTGGCAGTACAGAGCCCCAGGACTTTTGAGCTTGGCATTTCAGACCCTGTCACATCTGCATTTGGCAGTTTAGAACCCAGAAACCTATGGGCATGGCCGTCCGTAGTACTGACATTTCTAGGACTGGCAGTACAGAGCCCCAGGAATATTGGGCTTGGCAGTTCAGACCCTGCCACATCTGGGCCTGCAAGTTCAGAGCCCCAAAACGTATGGGCCTGGCAGTTCTTAGTCCCGACACTTGTGGGCCTGGCAGTAGAGATCCCCGGGACTTGTGCGCTTGGCAGTTCACACCATGCCACATCCTGGGCTTGGCGTTTCTGAGCTCGGACACCTCTGGGCATGGCCGTCCCTAGTCTCGACATTTCTGGGCCTGGCAGTACAGAGCCCCGGGACTTCTTCACCTGGCAGTTCAGACCCTCCCACATCTGGGCCTGCAAGTTGAGAGCCCCAACATCTATGGGCCTGGCAGTTCTTAGTTCATTCACTTGTGGGCCTGGCAGTACAGAGCCCCGGGACATATGGGCCTGGCAGTACAGAGCCCCAGGACTTTTGGGCTTGGCAGTTCAGACCCTGCCACATCTGCACTTTGCAGTTTAGAGCCCAGAAACCTATGGGCCTGGCAGGTCTTAGTCCCAACACTTGTGGACCTGGCAGTACAGAGCCCCGGGACTTCTTCACCTGGCAGTTCAGACCCTCCCACATCTGGGCCTGCAAGTTGAGAGCCCCAACATCTATGGGCCTGGCAGTTCTTAGTTCATTCACTTGTGGGCCTGGCAGTACAGAGCCCCGGGACATATGGGCCTGGCAGTACAGAGCCCCAGGACTTTTGGGCTTGGCAGTTCAGACCCTGCCACATCTGAACTTTGCAGTTTAGAGCCCAGAAACCTATGGGCCTGGCAGGTCTTAGTCCCAACACTTGTGGACCTGGCAGTACAGAGCCCCGGGACTTCTGCGCTTGGCTATTCAGACCCTGCCACATCTGGGCCTGCAATTTCAGAGCCCCAACACATATGGGCCTAGCAGTTCTTAGTTCCGACACTTGTGGGCCTGGCAGTACAGAGCCCCGGGACTTCTGCGCTTGGCAGTTCAAACCATGCCACAGCCTGGGCTTGGCGTTTCGGAGCCCGGAAACCTCTGGGCATGGCCGTCCCTACTCCCGACATTTTTGGGCCTGGCAGTACAGAGCCCCGAGACATCAGCGCATCGCAGTTCAGACCTTGCCACAGCCTGTCTTGGCGTTTCGGAGCCTGGACCCCTCTGGGCATGGCCGTCCCTAGTCCCGACATTTCTGGGCCTGGCAGTACAGAGCCCCAGGACTATTGGGCTTGGCAGTTCAGACCCTGCCACATCTGGGCCTGCAAGTTCAGAGCCCCAACACCTATGGGCCTGGCAGTTCTTAGTCCCGACACTTGTGGGCCTGGCAGTACAGATCCCCGGGACTTGTGCGCTTGGCAGTTCACACCATGCCACATCCTGGGCTTGGCGTTTCTGAGCCCGGACACCTCTGGGCATGGCCGTCCCTAGTCTCGACATTTCTGGGCCTGGCAGTACAGAGCCCAGGGACTTCTTCACCTGGCAGTTCAGACCCTCCCACATCTGGGCCTGCAAGTTGAGAGCCCCAACATCTATGGGCCTGATAGTTCTTAGTTCATTCACTTGTGGGCCTGGCAGTACAGAGCCCCGGGACATATGGGCCTGGCAGTACAGAGCCCCAGGACTTTTGGGCTTGGCAGTTCAGACCCTGCCACATCTGCACTTTGCAGTTTAGAGCCCAGAAACCTATGGGCCTGGCAGGTCTTAGTCCCAACACTTGTGCACCTGGCAGTACAGAGCCCCGGGACTTCTGCGCTTGGCTATTCAGACCCTGCCACATCTGGGCCTGCAATTTCAGAGCCCCAACACATATGGGCCTGGCAGTTCTTAGTTCCGACACTTGTGGGCCTGGCAGTACAGAGCCCCGGGACTTCTGCGCTTGGCAGTTCAAACCATGCCACAGCCTGGGCTTGGCGTTTCGGAGCCCGGAAACCTCTGGGCATGGCCTTCCCTACTCCCGACATTTTTGGGCCTGGCAGTACAGAGCCCCGGGACATATGGGATTGGCAGTACAGAGCCCCAGGACTTTTGGGCTTGGCATTTCAGACCCTGCCACATCTGCGCTTGGCAGTTTAGAGCCCAGATCCCTATGGTCCTGGGAGTTCTTAGTCCTGACACTTGTGGGCCTGGCAGTACAGAGCCCCGGGACTTCTGCGCTTGGCAGTTCAGACCCTGCCACATCTGGGCCTTCAAGTTCAGAGCCCAAAACCTATGGGCCTGGCAGTTCTTAGTCCCAACACGTATGGGCCTGGCAGTACAGAGCCCCGGGACATATGGGCCTGGCAGTACAGAGCCCCAGGACTTTTGAGCTTGGCATTTCAGACCCTGTCACATCTGCATTTGGCAGTTTAGAGCCCAGAAACCTATGGGCATGGCCGTCCGTAGTACTGACATTTCTAGGACTGGCAGTACAGAGCCCCAGGAATATTGGGCTTTGCAGTTCAGACCCTGCCACATCTGGACCTGCAAGTTCAGAGCCCCAAAACCTATGGGCCTGGCAGTTCTTAGTCCCGACACTTGTGGGCCTGGCAGTAGAGATCCCCGGGACTTGTGCGCTTGGCAGTTCAAACCATGCCACATCCCGGGTTTGCCGTTTCTGAGCCCGTACACCTCTGGGCATGGCCGTCCCTAGTCCCGACATTTCTGCGCCTGGCAGTACAGAGCCCCGGGACATATGGGCCTGGCAGTACAGAGCCCCAGGGCTTTTGGGCTTGGCATTTCAGACCCTGCCACATTTGCACTTTGCAGTTTAGAGCCCAGAAACCTATGGGCCTGGCAGGTCTTAGTCCCAACACTTGTGGACCTGGCAGTACAGAGCCCCGGGACTTCTGCGCTTGGCTATTCAGACCCTGCCACATCTGGGCCTGCAATTTCAGAGCCCCAACACCTATGGGCCTGGCAGTTCTTAGTTCCGACACTTGTGGGCCTGGCAGTACAGAGCCCCGGGACTTCTGCGCTTGGCAGTTCAAACCATGCCACAGCCTGGGCTTGGCGTTTCGGAGCCCGGAAACCTCTGGGCATGGCCATCCCTCATCCCGACATTTTTGGGCCTGGCAGTACAGAGCCCCGGGACATATGGGATTGGCAGTACAGAGCCCCAGGACTTTTGGGCTTGGCATTTCAGACCCTGCCACATCTGCGCTTGGCAGTTTAGAGCCCAGATCCCTATGGTCCTGGCAGTTCTTAGTCCTGACACTTGTGGGCCTGGCAGTACAGAGCCCCGGGACTTCTGCGCTTGGCAGTTCAGACCCTGCCACATCTGGGCCTTCAAGTTCAGAGCCCAAAACCTATGGGCCTGGCAGTTCTTAGTCCCAACACGTATGGGCCTGGCAGTACAGAGCCCCGGGACATATGGGCCTGGCAGTACAGAGCCCAAGGACTTTTGAGCTTGGCATTTCAGACCCTGCCACATCTGCATTTGGCAGTTTAGAGCCCAGAAACCTATGGGCATGGCCGTCCGTAGTAGTGACATTTCTAGGACTGGCAGTACAAAGCCCCAGGAATATTGGGCTTTGCAGTTCAGACCCTGCCACATCTGGACCTGCAAGTTCAGAGCCCCAAAACCTATGGGCCTGGCAGTTCTTAGTCCCGACACTTGTGGGCCTGGCAGTAGAGATCCCCGGGACTTGTGCGCTTGGCAGTTCAAACCACGCCACATCCCGGGCTTGGCGTTTCTGAGCCCGGACACCTCTGGGCATGGCCGTCCCTAGTCTTGACATTTCTGGGTTTGGCAGTACAGAGCCCCGGGACATATGGGCCTGGCAGTACAGAGCCCCAGGGCTTTTGGGCTTGGCATTTCAGACCCTGCCACATTTGTACTTTGCAGTTTAGAGCCCAGAAACTTATGGGCCTGGCAGGTCTTAGTCCCAACACTTGTGGACCTGGCAGTACAGAGCCCCGGGACTTCTGCGCTTGGCAATTCAGACCCTGTCACATCTGGGCCTGCAATTTCAGAGCCCCAACACCTATGGGCCTGGCATTTCTTAGTCCCGACACTTGTGGGCCTGGCAGTACAGAGCCCCGGGACTTCAGCGCTTCGCAGTTCAGACCTTGCCACAGCCTGTCTTGGCGTTTCGGAGCCTGGACCCCTCTGGGCATGGCCGTCCCTAGTCGCGACATTTCTAGGCCTGGCAGTACAGAGCCCCAAGACTATTGGGCTTGGCAGTTCAGACCCTGCCACATCTGGGCCTGCAAGTTCAGAGCCCCAAAACGTATGGGCCTGGCAGTTCTTAGTCCCGACACTTGTGGGCCTGGCAGTAGAGATCCCCGGGACTTGTGCGCTTGGCAGTTCACACCATGCCACATCCTGGGCTTGGCGTTTCTGAGCTCGGACACCTCTGGGCATGGCCGTCCCTAGTCTCGACATTTCTGGGCCTGGCAGTACAGAGCCCCGGGACTTCTTCACCTGGCAGTTCAGACCCTCCCACATCTGGGCCTGCAAGTTGAGAGCCCCAACATCTATGGGCCTGGCAGTTCTTAGTTCATTCACTTGTGGGCCTGGCAGTACAGAGCCCCAGGACTTTTGGGCTTGGCAGTTCACACCCTGCCACATCTGCACTTTGCAGTTTAGATCCCAGAAACCTATGGGCCTGGCAGGTCTTAGTCCCAACACTTGTGGACCTGGCAGTACAGAGCCCCGGGACTTCTTCACCTGGCAGTTCAGACCCTCCCACATCTGGGCCTGCAAGTTGAGAGCCCCAACATCTATGGGCCTGGCAGTTCTTAGTTCATTCACTTGTGGGCCTGGCAGTACAGAGCCCCGGGACATATGGGCCTGGCAGTACAGAGCCCCAGGACTTTTGGGCTTGGCAGTTCAGACCCTGCCACATCTGCACTTTGCAGTTTAGAGCCCAGAAACCTATGGGCCTGGCAGGTCTTAGTCCCAACACTTGTGGGCCTGGCAGTACAGAGCCCCGGGACTTCTGCGCTTGGCTATTCAGACCCTGCCACATCTGGGCCTGCAATTTCAGAGCCCCAACACATATGGGCCTGGCAGTTCTTAGTTCCGACACTTGTGGGCCTGGCAGTACAGAGCCCCGGGAATTCTGCGCTTGGCAGTTCAAACCATGCCACAGCCTGGACTTGGCGTTTCGGAGCCCGGAAACCTCTGGGCATGGCCGTCCCTACTCCCGACATTTTTGGGCCTGGCAGTACAGAGCCCCGGGACATATGGGATTGGCAGTACAGAGCCCCAGGACTTTTGGGCTTGGCATTTCAGACCCTGCCACATCTGCCCTTGGCAGTTTAGAGCCCAGATCCCTATGGTCCTGGCAGTTCTTAGTCCCGACACTTGTGGGCCTGGCAGTACAGAGCCCCGGGACTTCTGCGCTTGGCAGTTCAGACCCTGCCACATCTGGGCCTGCAAGTTCAG
The DNA here is from genome assembly GCF_026122565.2 of Emydura macquarii macquarii. Lineage (NCBI taxonomy): Eukaryota > Metazoa > Chordata > Testudines > Chelidae > Emydura > Emydura macquarii. The sequence goes on along the minus strand of NW_027133142.1, from coordinate 2,925 downwards.
AGCCCTAACACCTATGGGCCTGGCAGTTCTTAGTCCCAACACGTATGGGCCTGGCAGTACAGAGCCCCGGGACATATGGGCCTGGCAGTACAGAGCCCCAGGACTTTTAAGCTTGGCATTCCAGACCCTGTCACATCTGCATTTGGCAGTTTAGAGCCCAGAAACCTATGGGCATGGCCGTCCGTAGTAGTGACATTTCTAGGACTGGCAGTACAGAGCCCCAGGAATATTGGGCTTTGCAGTTCAGACCCTGCCACATCTGGACCTGCAAGTTCAGAGCCCCAAAACCTATGGGCCTGGCAGTTCTTAGTCCCGACACTTGTGGGCCTGGCAGTAGAGATCCCCGGGACTTGTGCACTTGGCAGTTCAAACCATGCCACATCCCGGGCTTGGTGTTTCTGAGCCCGGACACCTCTGGGCATGGCCGTCCCTAGTCTCGACATTTCTGGGCCTGGCAGTACAGAGCCCCGGGACATATGGGCCTGGCAGTACAGAGCCCCAGGGCTTTTGGGCTTGGCATTTCAGGCCCTGCCACTTCTGGGCCTGCAAGTTCAGAGCCCCAAAACCTACGGGCTTGGCAGTTCTTAGTCCCAACACTTGTGGGCCTGGCAGTACAGAGCCCTGGGACTTCTGCACTTTGAAGTTTGAACCATTCCACAGCCTGGGCTTGGCTTTTTGTATCCCGGACAGCTCTGGGCATGGCCGTCCCTAGTCCTGACATTTTTGGGCCTGGCAGTAGAGAGCCCCGGGACATATGGGATTGGCAGTACAGAGCCCCAGGACTTTTGGACTTCGCATTTCAGACCCTGCCACATCTGCGCTTGGCAGTTTAGAGCCCAGATCCCTGTGGTCCTGGCAGTTCTTAGTCCCGACACATGTGGGCCTGGCAGTACAGAGCCCCGGGACGTCTGCGCTTGGCAGTTCAGACCCTGCCACATCTGGGCCTGTCATTTTAGAACCAAGAAACCTATGGGCCTGGCAGTTCTTAGTCCCGTCACTTGTGGGCCTGGCAGTACAGAGCCCCGGGACTTCTGTACCTGGCAGTTCAGACCATGCCACAGCCGGGGCTTTGTGTTTCGGAACACAGACACCTCTGGGCATGGCCGTCCCTTGACCCGACATTTCTGGGCCTGGCAGTACAGAGCCCCAGGACTTTTGAGCTTGGCATTTCAGACCCTGTCACATCTGCATTTGGCAGTTTAGAGCCCAGAACTCTGTGGGCATGGCCGTCCCTTGTCCCGACAGTTCTAGGACTGGCCGTACAGAGCCCCAGGACTTTTGGGCTTGGCAGTTCAGACCCTGCCACATCTGGGCCTGCAAGTTCAGAGCCCCAAAACCTATGGGCCTGGCAGTTCTTAGTCCCGACACTTGTGGGCCTGGCAGTACAGAGCCCCAGGACTTCTACGCTTGGCAGTTCAGACCATGCCACAGCCTGGGCTTTGTGTTTCGGAACACGGACACCTCTGGGCATGTCCGTCCCTAGTCACGACATTTCTGGGCCTGGCAGTACAGAGCCCCGGGACATATGGGCCTGGCAGTACAGAGCCCCAGGACTTTTGGGCTTGGCATTTCGGACCCTGTTACATCTGCATTAGTCAGTTCAGAGCCCCAACACATATGGGACTGGCAGTTCTTAGTTCAGTCACTTGTGGGACTGGCGGTACAGAGCCCCGGGACTTCTTCGTTTGGCAATTCATACCCTTCCACATCTGAGCCTGGCAGTCTTAATCCCGACACTTGTTGGCCTGGCAGTACAGAGCCCTGGGACTTCTGTGCTTGGCAGTTTAAATTGTGCCACAGCCTGGGCTTGGTATTTTGGAGCCCCGAGACCTCTGGGCATGGCCGTCCCTAGTCCCGACATTTCTTGGCCTGGCACTACAGAGCCCCGGGATATATGGGATTGGCAGTACAGACCCCAGGAATTTTGGGCTAGGCAGTTCAGACCCTGCCACATCTGCACTTGGCAGTATAGAGCCCAGAAAACTATGGGCCTGGCATTTCTTAGTCCCGGCACTTGTTGGCCTGGCAGTACAGAGCCCCGGGACTTCTGCACTTGGCAATACAGACCAAACCACAGTTGCACCTGGCAGGTTAAGGCCCAGAAAACAATGGGCCTGGCAGTTCTTAGTCCCGACACTTGTGGGCCTGGCAGTACAGAGCCCCGGGACTTCTGCTCTTGGCAGTTCAGACCCTGCCACATCTGGGCCTTCAAGTTCAGAGCCCTAACATCTATGGGTCTGGCAGTTCTTAGTCCCGACACTTGTGGGCCTGGCAGTACAGAGCCCCGGGACTTTTGCACTTGGCAGTTCAGACCGTGCCACATCTGGGCCTTCAAGTTCAGAGCCCCAACACCTATGGGCCTGGCAGTTCTTAGTCTCGACACTTGTGGGCCTGGCAGTACAGAGCCTCGATAATTCTGCGCGTGGCAGTTCAGACCCTGCCACATTTGGGCCTGGCAATTCTTTGTCAAGATACTTGTGGGCCTGTCAGTACAGAGCCCTGGGACTTGTGCGCTTGGCAGTTCAGATCGTGCGAAAGCCTTGGCTTGGCGGTTCGGAGCCCAGACACCTCTAGTCATGGCAGTCCTTAGTCCCGACACGTCTGGGCCTGGCAGTACAGAGCCCCGGTACATATGGGCCTGGCAGTACATAGCCCCAGGACTTTTGGGCTTGGCAATTCATACACTGTTGCATCAGGTCTTGAAAGTTTAGAGCCCCAACGCCTATGGGCATGTCAATTTTTCGTCCCGACATTTGTGGGCCTGGTAGTACAAACCCCCAGGACTTTTGGGCTTGACAGTTCAGTGCACTGGCATTTCTGAGCTTTGATAGTCAGAACACATCATCTCTGGGAATGGCTGTTCAGAGCCCCGACATTTCTTGTCTTATAAGATATTGCCAGCACTTCAGGGCATCGCACTTCAGA